>NC_057800.1:302872322-303068088 GCF_018294505.1 Triticum aestivum
CCGCGTCGTCGCCTGCTCCGGCTCGTTCCTATCTCAGCCTCGCAGCGGGAGGGGAGGGGGGGTCCCTCCCCCCTTCCCCCCTGCTCGGCCTCGCACTACCGCATTGATTCGCGCTAGGATTTGACAGGACGCAATGCGGTTATTCTGTTTCCACCCCCACCGCACGCACCCTAAACTCTAAAAACCCTAAGATAGATTGTAACACCCCACATATGACTTTCCCAATATGTAATCCAACTCTTGCCGTTTCCGGCCTTAAGTTATTTTATTTTCTCGGGTTCGGGTTTTTGTGTCCGTGTGTTGTTATCGTTGTCATGCATCTCATATCATGTCATCATGTGCATTGCATTTGCATACGTGTCCATCTCATGCATTCGAGCATTTTCCCCATTGTCCGTTTTGCATTCCGGCGCTCCGTTCTCCTCCGGTGGTCGTTTCTACCTTTCTTTCGTGTGTGGGGATTAAACATTTCCGGATTGGACCGAGACTTGCCAAGCGGCCTTGGTTTACTACCGGTAGACCGCCTGTCAAGTTTCGTACCATTTGGACTTCGTTTGATGCTCCAACGGTTAACCGAGGGATCAAAAAGGCCTCATGTGTGTTGCATCCCAACACCCCTCCAATTTGGCCCAAAACCCACCAAAACCCTCTCCATCATCTAGAGCGTTCGATCACGATCACGATCGCGTTCGATCACGATCGTGTTCTGATGGCTCTCTCCACGAATGAAGAGGAGGTGGAGGGGTATATATAGCCTCCACACAAAATCCAACCCTTACACACAGTTTTCCAATCTCGGTGGGACCGAATCAACAAACTCGGTCGGACTGAAAAGGTAAACCTAGTGACCATTAGAGATTTTCGGTGGGACTGACATGCAACTCGGTAGGACCGATATGGTTAGGGTTTGGGCATAACGTAATCTCGGTGAGACCGATTACACAAACTCGGTGAGACCGATTTTGGTAATTAGCTAACCAGAGAGTTGGTCAGGCAAACTCGGTGGGACCGATTTGCTCTTTCAGTGAGACCGAAAAGTTACAAAAAGGAAACACTGAATTTACATTGCAATCTCGGTGGGACCGATTCGCTCTTTCAGTGAGACCGAAAAGTTACGAAAGGGAAACAGAGAGTTTGCAATCCCATCTCGGTGAGGCCGAGATCCCTATCGGTAGAACCGAATTGCTAGGGTTTGGCAGTGGCTTATGACAAGTGAAACTCGGTGGCGCCGGATAGAAAGAATCGATAGGACCGAGTTTGGCTTAGGGTTTAGGTCATATGTGGATATGGGAAAGTAGTTGAGGGTTTTGGAGCATATCACTAAGCACATGAAGCAAGAGCCTCATTAAGCAACACCTCATCCCTCCTTGATAGTATTGGCTTTTCCTAAAGACTCAATGTGATCTTGGATCACTAAAATATAAAATGAAGAGTCTTGAGCTTTTGAGCTTGAGCCAATCCTTTATCCTTAGCATTTTGAGGGTTCCACTTTCACATCCATGCCATGCCAATCATTGAGCTTTCCTGAAATAATCATCTTGGAATAGCATTAGCTCAATGAGCTATATGTTGTTATTAATTACCAAAACCACCTAGGGATAGTTGCACTTTCAATCTCCCCCTTTTTGGTAATTGATGACAACATATAGATCAAAGCTTCGACAAATGATAATAAGCATGAAATATATCGTCGCTTTGAGAGGTATGTGACAAGTGAGAGCTCCCCCTAAATTTGTGCATATTTAAAATTTGCTTTGGACTGCAAATGCACAAAGAGTTAGAGTCATGGGTTACTCTTCCATGCCACATACATCTTGGTGGAGCGCTTAAAATGATAAGAATGAAATACATGCACTCATCACCAAGAATAGTGAATGATCACATAAGATAGATAAGATATATCAAGCATGCATAAGTGTAGCTTATGATCAAACACATGATCATCAATGTCTCACGAGCAATGACATAGTATCTCAAGCACTCAAAAGCAAACAAAGTTCAAAAAACCACCAAATAAAGCAAGAGAGAAAAAAGCAACACTCTCTCTCTCGAAGCCTATGATCTATACATTTTCTCCCCCTTTGGCAACAAGTTACCAAAAAGTTCCTAGAAAATGCATAGTGCTAAGTCGACACTCAGGCTTGATCTTCAGGTGGTGGTGGAGTCCGGAGCACTCCAAGGATGAAGCCTTCTGTAGACGTGGTCGGAGTTGAGGCTGAAGTGGACGCTGGAGCTGGTGGAACTGAGGCTGTAGCTGGTGCAGAAGTGGTGGCTCTGGTGTCAGCAACTAGCACTGCATATGATCTCTGGGCTCTTGGCGTTCTGGCAAATGCATCAGTTGTAGTCTTGCCTCTCCTCTCCTGCATGTCATCCTGAAGTTGTTCCACTGCAGTCTGAATCTCTGTCACTTTGACATCCAAGTCATAGAACTTTTGTTCCATGATCCTCTCTAAGCTTGCCTGGTTCTGAGTTAGGGTAGCTAGTCCTTGCTCAATCCGCAGGGTGGATGCAATCAAGTAACCAAGCTGCTCTTGTTTGGTTTTCAAGAAATATTCAGATGCCTCCTCTTGAGTAGGCATCTTGGCAGCTTTCTCCTTCCTCGCCTTCTCCTTCTTGGCTTGTGCTTGGGCAGATGATGGCTCATTCTCAGTCATGACCACTTGATTATCTTCAAAATCTGGACGGATGGGCAGGTGTTCCTTGTCCAATAAGTATATCCCCGTGCCCATCTTAGAGTTGATGAGCTCCTGAATCTGTGGGGCATATCCACAGCTCCTCTTCTGGTCTACTGCTGTCCTCTTGATTGTTTCAATCATAAGTCTCATGACTTTGAATTTCTGTGGCACGTCAAAGATATGAAGCAAGTTGATCGCGTGGCCCCTGATCATCTTGTGATCTCCAGACTTGGGCAATAGGGTGTGCCTAAGAATCCCGTTTATGGTTGGCAGCCCTGACAGAAGATAGTGTACTGAGCCAAACTTGAACGTACCAAGTGCTTCATTTGGAATCTCCTTGTACATGTTTGACATTGAGTTGTGGTCCATCTTCTTCTTGGCATAAATGTCCAAGTCATCGTCATGCTCTTCTGGGGCATTAATCAGCTGAGCCCATTCAGCAACTGTAGACTGGTACCTCGTACCCTCTGACATCCATACAATCCTGCCATCTGGATAGAAATGGGCTGTGGAGTAGAACTGCATGATGAGTTCCTCGTTCCACTTTGTGAGCTTCTGCCCAACAAAGTCCTCTACTCCACATGCCTTGAAGCTGTCCTGCACTCTAGGGTAGTACTCTTCATTGTCCTTGATGTATTGCCAATCAACCCATCTCATATCACAGACAATTGGCTTCTTGTCTAGCAGCACTGTCTCATAAAAGTCTTGCTGCTCCTTGGTGTGAAACCTGTAGTCAACTGCAGTCCTTCTCGTTGCATACGGGTCTGCTTCTCTCCACTTCCGGAGCCCTGAATCTCTCCTGAGTTTCATATCCTCAGCCACAGGATGAGCATCGTTGTGGTCTGGGATCTTGGGCTTGAGCTTTCTAAGAACATTCTCTTCTTCTTCTTCTGCAGCTTCAGGCACTGGGGCCTTGTTCTTCTCAGTAGCTGGGATGCTTCTTGTGTTCCTCTTTGGCTTTGGCTTTGGAGCTGGCTTGGCCTTGGAAGCAGCTGCCCCTATTCTTATGGCATCACCCATCAGCTTGGGTGCCTTAGGTGCTGGTGCAGCTACCTCTTCTTCTTCCTCCTCATCTTCCATGATGGAAGCCTTGCCAAGCACTCTGGCTACAATTTTCTTCACCCTTTCTTTCCTCTTCTTGCCTTCAGCAGCAACTGTCTCAATGGGAGTGGGCTTCTCAGTTGAAGCTCTGGCCTTTGACATAGGCTGCCTGCCTGCTGGCCTTTTGATCTTCATCCCTGGTTTTATGCCCTGTGCTGGCTCAACTCTCATGGAAGTTGCTTCCTCTTCTGCCACATAATCCTCATCTTCTGAGTCTGAGGTTCTCTTCTTTCTCTGTCTTGTGGCAGCTTTAGGCAGATTGCTAGGGGTGCTCCTGCTGCCATCATCTGAGGAACTTGAGGGACTAGTGCCCTCACTCATCTGCACTTGCTGCTCTGACAAGTTCTGGCTATCACTTTGGTCTGACATGATGCAAGCTCTGACTGCTGACCCTGTGAATAGGTTATAGATGAGATAGAGTGGATAAACATCACAAAATGTAGAGATTTTTTGCAAAAGAATAATTCAAAAACTTAGTTTTAGTTTCCCACTGAAAGCATCTCGGATCTACCGATTTCTAAACTCGGTGATACCGAAGCAGTTTTGGCACCTAAACTAGTGAACTCGGTCAGACCGAGTCACAGTTCGGTGGCACCGAGACTGCTAGGGTTTCACAGAGTTCCAAAATCGGTCACACCAATAAGTAATTCTCGGTCAGACCGAGTCTCACTTGTGCAATGGCATAAGCCAAATCGGTGGGACCGAGTTTTTCAACTCGGTGGGTCTGAGATGGTTTCGGCGGAAACCTAACCCTAAAATTTTCGAATCAAAACTAATCTACGAACGCATTGACTGGACAGGAGTGTTTCAATCGTGGCAAGAATCATGATGATCACAATGTGCTAAGAATTAGATTGGGGAATAACACAAAGATCGAGTCCATACCCTAGTTCGGCGGAGACTCGCTACGGCGGCAACAGCGGGGTAGAATTCCATTGACGGCAATGGAGACCAGCGACTGGAGGCGGCTGGCGGCGAGGAGACGATCCGGAGACCAAGTTGGCAGAGCAGGCTATCGCGCGGGCAAAGGGGTTCGGAGAAATTTCCAATTTTTTTGCCCGTGACTATATATAGCCCGACCCTGTCGGTGTGACCGAGTGGAACGACTCGGTGGCACCGAGATGCAAAACTGTATACAGTTATTGCAACTCGGTGTGACCGAATGGTTCAAATCGGTTGCACTGAGATCGAAAACATAGATCAACTTAATGATCTCGGTAGGACCAAAAGTAGGGTATCGGTCAGACCGAGAATCATAAAGAGGTTTTGGAAGTTTAAGTCTATGACGAATCGGGGACTCTGAGCGCTCCTCACACAGAGTGGTTCGAATCTGACTTGATCAAATTTTGTGATGTAGCATGAATAGAGTTTGAGACGAGAAAAGCATAGATAGCTAGAGGAGGTTCTTAGGCATTCTTGTCCATCCACTTGGCAAAAGGAAATAAAACCGAACAATCGAAACAACAAGTGGATGTCCTCGAATGAGTAAAATATGCAACCAGCATGCTCACACAATAAGATGGCAAATGAAATATGTGACAAGGCATGCACAACCAATTCTAGCATCTACCAAGCAATTTGCGATGACAAGGTCATCTATATATGAGTATATTGACTTAGGAGTCAAGTGAGAACACTTGATCATAGGTCATACTCATCGTTTAAGCTCAAGTGGGGTTACCACTTTTACATAAAGCATTGTTGTGTTCACATCTTTAGAGTTGCTTTAGCTTAAGTCTTAGAGTAAAGCTCCCCCTAGATGTGATATCCCCCCTTAGAGGGATGAACTAACCTCGGGTTTTGTCGATGATGACTTCATGTAGATGTTGAAGATGTGGATGCTCAATGTTGATGTAGATCACTTGGAGCTATCCCTTTGAGTGAATTGCACTTTCAATACCTACATGGGTTAGTCCTGCAAGGAACAAACAAGGATATCCATAGACATAGAGTGATGCACACACAAGATGATGTCCATGAAAACTTTTAGGTTACCTTGTCCCTTGTCTTACCAACAAGAGGGTTTGTGACTCCTTGAACTAGTGCAAGATGTGGAAGTTGATTGCACTTGTTCTTGCCAAAATGATAATAGTGAAGTATGTTGGCGGAGTCACCCTCAAGAACTCTCTAGTTCTTCTTCTTTTGGATCCACACCATCTTGATGGGAATCCTTGGAGTTGTAGTCGTACTTGATGAAGTGGAACTTGAAGTAGTCTTGGGAATCCACTTGACTAAGGTCTTAGGAGCTTCTTCAAATGCATCGATTTCCTCTTGAAGCTTGTCCTTTCCTTTTTGCTTGTAGTCTTGTGGTGGAAGATCATCTTGAGCTTGTGTCCCCTTGAAAGAAGTATCATACTTCTCTTGTTGAGGAACAAACTTTGTCTTAGGGTATTGATATTCTTCCCACTCAACTCCATTGGCATTGAATTTTCGTTCAAAACCAACACCTTGATTCTTCCGGTGCGTTCCTTGCTTGCGCACAATTTCCTCGAATTGCTTACTCCCGGCAAGGCTTTTGTACACTCCTTTCTCTATAATTCCCTTCAATAAGCTATTTTCTTGCTCAAGTGTAACTTGGCTAAGAGAATCATTAGTGGAATCAAGAGAACTACTAGAAGCAACAATATTGGATTTAGCATGATCATTGTTACTGCTAGAGGAAGAATCTTTCTTGTTCTTGTTACTAGACTTGACTTGAGGCATGTAAGTGGATTAGAGTAAACGCTTGGCAATGTAAGGAGAACTTTTCTTGCGGAGATCATCATTGATTTCTTTTAAGAACTCATGCTCTTGCTCAAGATTGAGCTTTTCAAAGCGTAATTTCTCATGAGCTCTTAAAAGTTCTCGATGCTCTTCGAAGATAGTTTCATGAGCTAACTTAAGAGTGTTTAGTTCTTTAGTTAGAGCCTCAATCTTCTCCTTATCATTGTCATTCGTTTTATCTTGATTAGCATGATTAATTGACGTTTCATCATAGTATTCATCACTAGAGTTGTCAACAAGCAAATCATCACCTAACAAGTCATCTTCATCACTATTGAAATCAACATACTCGGGGTGTGTTACCTTAGGACCTTTGGTCATGAAGCATCTTCCAATTCCTACATTTGGTGAGTCAATGATGTCGTAGGAGTTGGTTGACACAAGTGCTAGACCGGCAACACCTTCATCTTGAGTATCTTCGGAGTCGGAGTGATAACTTCTCTCGGAGTGGCTGTTGGAGTCGGAGCCGGATACCCATTCACCAACATGAGCTTGATGTCTTCGTTTTGTGTAGCTCCTTGATGATTTTTCCTTCCTTTCCGAATCCTTGCTTCTCCGTGAGTATCTTCGTTCATAACGATCATCTCTACTCCTTCTCTCTCTTGGTGGTGATTCTTTGCTTCTTCTTTTTGGAGAATCTTCTCCTCTCTTGTAGGGAGCCATACACTCATTGGAATAGTGTCCGGGTCTTCCACAACTGTAGCAGTTTCGCTCTCGACTAGAAGATCTTTTGTCATTGTAGGACCTTGACTTGAAGCTTCTATCTTTGCTTCTACTCTTGTAGAACTTGTTGAAGTTCTTCACCATTAAGCTCAATTCTTCATTGAAGTTTTGTTTCTCACTTGATGATGTAGGGGCTTCACATGAGGCTTTGTAGGCACCACTTGATTTGTTGTGAAGTTCCTCTTTATCCTTAAGTGACATCTCATGAGCAACAATTCTTCCAATCACCTCCGTTGGCTTGAGATCTTTGTAATTGGGCATCATTTGGATCAATGTGCACACCGTATCATATTTTCCATCCAAGGCTCTTAGAATCTTCTTGATGATGAATCTATTGGTCATCTCTTCACTTCCTAAGCCGGCAATCTCATTTGTGATGAGAGCAAGCCTAGAGTACATTTCAGCGACACCTTCACCATCCTTCATTTTGAACTTGTCAAATTGACTTTGAATCACATCCAACTTGGATTCCTTGACGGAGTCGGTACCTTCGTGCATATCAATCAAAGTGTCCCAAATTTCCTTTGCATTCTCAAGACGGCTGATTTTGTTAAATTCTTCGGGGCACAATCCGTTGAAGAGAATATCACAAGCTTGAGCATTGTATTGCAACATCTTCAACTCATCCGCGGTAGCTTCACGGTTTGGTTCTTTCCCATCAAAGAAGTCACCTTGCAAACCAACACACACAATAGCCCAAACGGCGGGGTTATGTTCAAGAATATGCATTTTCATTTTATGCTTCCAACTAGCAAAATTAGTACCATCAAAGTAAGGACCTCTACAGTGATAATTTCCCTCGCTAGACGCCATACTCTCCTAGGTTGTGAAACCAAGGCTATGACCACCAAAAGCTATGGAGATCAAAGCAAATGGAGACCAAAGCTCTGATACCACTTGTAGGATCAAAAGTATGTCTAGAGGGGGGGTGATTAGACTACTTGACCAAATAAAAACTTAACCTTTTCCCAATTTTAGTTCTTGGCAGATTTTAGCTATTATAGGACAAGTCAAGCAATCATCACACAATTCAAGCAAGCATGCAAAGAGTATATTGGCAGCGAAAGTAAAGCATGCAACTTGCAAGAATGTAAAGGGAAGGGTTTGGAGAATTCAAACGCAATTGGAGACATGGATGTTTTTCCCGTGGTTCGGATAGGTGGTGCTATCCTACATCCACGTTGATGGAGACTTCAACCCACGAAGGGTAACGGTTGCGCGAGTCCACGGAGGGCTCCACCCACAAAGGGTAACGGTTGCGCGAGTCCACGGAGGGCTCCACCCACGAAGGGTCCACGAAGAAGCAACCACCCACGAAGGGTCCACGAAGAAGCAACCTTGTCTATCCCACCATGGCCATCGCTCACGAAGGACTTGCCTCACTAGCGGTAGATCTTCACGAAGTAGGCGATCTCCTTGCCCTTACAAACTCCTTGGTTCAACTCCACAATCTTGTCGGGGGCTCCCAAGTGACACCTAGCCAATCTAGAAGACACCACTCTCCAAGAAGTAACAAATGGTGTGTAGGTAATGAACTCCTTTCTCTTGTGCTTCAAATGATAGTCTCCCCAACACTCAACTCTCTCTCATAGGATTTGGATCTAGTGGAAAGAAGATTTGAGTAGAAAGCAACTTGGGGAAGGCTAGAGATCAAGATTCATATGGTAGGAATGGAATATCTTGGTCTCAACACAAGAGTAGGTGGTTCTCTCTCAGAACATATGAGTTGGAATTGTGTATGTGTTCTGATGGATCTCTCCACGAATGAAGAGGAGGTGGAGGGGTATATATAGCCTCCACACAAAATCCAACCGTTACACACAGTTTTCCAATCTCGGTGGGACCGAATCAAAAAACTCGGTCGGACCGAAAAGGTAAACCTAGTGACCATTAGAGATTTTCGGTGGGACTGACATGCAACTCGGTAGGACCGATATGGTTAGGGTTTGGGCATAACGTAATCTCGGTGAGACCGATTACACAAACTCGGTGGGACCGATTTTGGTAATAAGCTAACCAGAGAGTTGGTCAGGCAAACTCGGTGGGACCGATTTGCTCTTTCGGTGAGACCAAAAAGTTACAAAAAGGAAACACTGAATTTACATTGCAATCTCGGTGGGACCGATTCGCTCTTTCGGTGAGACCGAAAAGTTACGAAAGGGAAACAAAGAGTTTGCAATCCCATCTCGGTGAGACCGAGATCCCTATCGGTAGAACCGAATTGCTAGGGTTTGGTAGTGGCTTATGACAAGTGAAACTCGGTGGCGCCGGATAGAAAGAATCGGTGGGACCGAGTTTGGCTTAGGGTTTAGGTCATATGTGGATATGGGAAAGTAGTTGAGGGTTTTGGAGCATATCACTAAGCACATGAAGCAAGAGGCTCATTAAGCAACACCTCATCCCTCCTTGATAGTATTGGCTTTTCCTAAGGACTCAATGTGATCTTGGATCACTAAAATATAAAATGAAGAGTCTTGAGCTTTTGAGCTTGAGCCAATCCTTTGTCCTTAGCATTTTGAGGGTTCCACTTTCACATCCATGCCATGCCAATCATTGAGCTTTCCTGAAATAGTCATCTTGGAATAGCATTAGCTCAATGAGCTATATGTTGTTATGAATTACCAAAACCACCTAGGGATAGTTGCACTTTCATCCACCCATCCCTCCAACCAAACGACGTCCTCCGTCCCGGATCCGTGCTGTCCTGCTTCTCGCCATCCCGGATTGACTTTTGCGAGGTTGAAATTCTTCTAAGTCCCCGAGATTCCCAGATTCAAATGCTCATGTTAATCGCATCGTAACTTTGCATCCATAGCTCCGTTTTGGGCATATAGCATATCAAAATGTTCACCTCAGAGAGCACATCATTTCATTCCATTGCATCTGTTTCATTTGAGTTCATCTTGATGCACGAAATGCTTGTAGAAGAGTGAACTTGAGATAATTGTCAGATCTGCTGCTCCATTTAGATATTTTTTATTTTTGCCATGATTATTGTGTGCATGATATGCCCATGAGCTCTACATATGTTTTGTTAAGGGTTTTGCCATCTTTCGAGAGGTGCAACCCATGTATTTTTGTGATATGTGTGGTGACTAGCACAAGCTTGCAAAGTGAGGCACTTGGTAATGCTGATTTCAGGGACTTAGCATTTCCACTAAGTCCTTGACCTGTTTATCTCATATGGCGTTATGTTCATGTTGTTTCCTAGTGATCCGTGCCTCTTTTGAGGATGATCAGTAAGGATGTTTTGATGATATTGTAGTGCTCTATCCATCCATGTCTTTGTTTGCAATTATGGAGCAACCTAGCTTGAGTCAATCGAGCTCTACTTTTGCTACTTCGTGAATCTGGGCAGATTGTCTACTTGTTAGCGATTTTGCCGATGATGTTATAGTTGATCCATGCATGCTATGCTATTGTTCTTGCCATTTCTAGCCTGCATTTTGTGTATTCTTGGTGGGTGTATGCTTAGATGATCATGACTTGCTCCGTAGTGAGTGCATCGAGCTCGTAAACATGCCTACTTGATATCTGTTTTCAGCATGCTCCAGTTTTCACTAAGTCTGTGATCTGATTATGTTTTTGCCAAGTTCACATGCTTGCAATTGAATTTTATGATCCCTTTTGGCTCAAGGTCACTAAGGGACTTTTGTTACGATCTTTGATTAGCTCCATGCCATGCTTTACTTTGCCATGTTCAGGTCCTGTAGCATGTAGTTTTGTTGCTCCAAAGAGTGCTATCTAATCTGAAATTCCAGACAAGTGTTAATTTCACTAAGTCTGAAATCTGTTCGTCAAATGCATTTTTGCCATGCTTGTTTGAACCTGTTAATGGATGAATTGGCCGTAGCTCAGTGCTAGACTTTTGTTAAGCATCTTGAATGCATCCCTGCCATGTATTTTTATGCCATGTTTGGGTGCTGTAGCATGTTCATCTTGTTGCATTTAGATGGCTACTTGCTATAAATCGCAGAACATGGCCATATTTGAATCGCTTGCCATTTCCAAACCGTAGCTCCGATTCCGGCGTTCTTTATATCGTTTTCAAGCGATTTCATCTCATCTTTCCAGTGGCACACTTGGATTTCCATGTTGAGGCCAGGTTCATGCGTTCCTTGTCAAATCTTGCATATGCATTCCGCATCGCATCCCGCATAGCATATCATCTTTGCATCATATTGTTTGAGCTTTGCACGTGGTTGATTGTGTCCTGTTTGCTTGTTTGTCTTGTTTGGGTAGAGCCGGGAGACGAGTTCGCTAACGAGGAGCCCGTCGAGTTTGCTTTCAAGGATCCAATCAACTCTGACAACTTTGCAGGCAAGATGATCATACCCTCGAAATCACTACTATCTTTGCTTTGCTAGATGCTCGCTCTTTTGCTATGCCAATGCTACGATGCCTACCACTTGCTTTCAAGCCTCCCAAATTGCCATGTCAAACCTCTAACCCACCATGTCCTAACAAACCATTGATTGGCTATGTTACCGCTTTGCTCAGCCCCTCTTATAGTGTTGCTAGTTGCAGGTGAAGATTGGAGACCGTTCCTTGTTGGAACATTTATTTACTTGTTGGGATATCATTATATTGCCATGTTATCTTAATGCATCTATATACTTGGTAAAGGGCGGAAGGCTCGGCCTCTCGCCTAGTGTTTTGTTCCACTCTTGCCGCCCTAGTTTTCCGTCATATCGGTGTTATGTTCCCGGATTTTGCATTCCTTATGCGGTTGGGTTATAATGGGAACCCCTTGATAGTTCACCTTGATTAAAGCTTTTCCAGCAATGCCCAACCTTGGTTTTACCATTTGCCACCTAGCCTCTTTTTCCCTTGGGTTTCCGGAGCCCGAGGGTCATCTTATTTTAAACCCCCCGGGCCAGTGCTCCTCTGAGTGTTGGTCCACCTATCAGCTGCCGGTGGCCACCAGGGGCAACTCTGGGCTGGCCTACCCATACCTAGGACAATCTGAGTGTGCCCTGAGAAAGAGATATGTGCAGCTCCTATCAGGATTTGTCGGCACATTCGGGCGGTGTTGCTGGATTAGTTTTAACCTCTCGAAGTGTCTTGAAGAACCGAGGTACCGAGTCTGATCGGAACGTCTCGGGAGGAGGTCTATTCCTTCGTTGACCGTGAGAGCTTGTCATGGGCTAAGTTGGGACTCCCCTGCAGGGATTTGAAATTTCGAAAGCCGTGCCCGCGGTTATGGGTAGATGGGAATTTGGTAATGTCCGGTTGTAGATAACTTGAACCTTAACTTAATTAAAATGAATCAACAGTGTGAGTTACCGTGATGGCCTCTTCTCGGCCGAGTCCGGGAAGTGGACACGGTGTTGGAGTAATGTTTGCGCAGGCTGTCCTCTAGTTACTCGCTTGCGCTTTGCCTTCTCTTCTCGCTCTCTTTTGCGAACAGGATAGCCACCATATATGCTAGTCGCTTGCTGCAGCTCCACTTACATTTACCTTGCCTTACCCATAAGCTTAAATAGTCTTGATCGCGAGGGTGCGAGATTGCTGAGTCCCTGTGGCTCACAAATTACTATTACACCAGATGCAGGGCCTGATGATTCCGCTCCAGGTGACACGCTCGAGCTTAAGTGGGAGTTCGACGAGGACTCTCAACGATACTATGTATCCTTTCCTGATGATCAGTAGTGGTGCCCTATTGGGGGTGATCGGGACCATGTCGCTTGTTGGGTTATCTTTTATTTTGGCACCGTAGACGGGCCATGAGTGTTTGGTTGATGTAATGTTATTTATGTACTTGATTGACGTGGCGAGTGTAAGCCAACTATGTTATCTCCCCTTTTATTATCTATATTACATGGGATGTTGTGAAGATTGCCTGACTTGCGACATATGCCTTCAATGCGATTATGCCTCTAAGTCGTGCCTCGACACGTGGGAGATATAGTCGCATCGAGGGTGTTACAAGTTGGTATCAGAGCCTTCCCCGACCTTAGGAGCCCCATTGCTTGATCGTTTTTAGCGGCCGAGTTGTGTCTAGAAAAATGTTTTGAGTCATTTAGGAATTATATATCGGAGAGTTAGGAATTCTTTTTACTTCCCAGTCTCCTCATCGCTCTGGTAAGGCATCCTGACGTAGAGTTTTGACTCTTCTCTTCTCAAATTTCACTAATTTTTTTAGGATCATGCGGGTATCTTGGAATCGTTCTGATGGTTTTATGACGAGAACATTGTCTTGGTGCCTCCTGTCAGGGGTTTTGTGGAAGTGTCCCGGGGAGTTGAGCTCTGAGGTGTTGTCGTCATAATTTTATCGTTGCAATTCTGGAATACCTGAGTTTAGTACGCCGACATCGAAAATCTCTTTTATGCAGTTCGTTGGTGAGATAACCTCGACGCCACCCAGTACTGGGGCGGGAGTTCGGGAGTATCGCCATAACTTGTATAACGGATGCTTTTCGAAGGTTGAGGTAGATGGTTTCTGAAGTTTTTCTTGGTTATGTGTTGAAGGATGGATACAGCTGGATGTAGGATTTGCTAGATTTGGGTGAGATATTATGCTTCCCCTGTATCCCCAACACCTGATTGCATAACCGGAAAGGTTCGGGAGTTTCATAGGTGGGAATTCTTGTAGCTCTAGTTTCTTCTTCCATGGATATTGGTTTGAGATTGGGATTTCTTACCGATTATTCGTTCTTCATCCGTACCTTGTTGATTTATTTCTCTACCTAAATTCTACGTGGCTTCTCAATTTATGGCTATGTGACCATTTCAAGAGGAATGCATTCGTTCATTTTGTTCGGATGTGAAGACTATATGTTCCAATTTTTTCATTCCGTTGGATTCAGCTTCATTTATCTGTCTATGTGCTAACGGTGGTCAACCTCTTCAGGATGGCTCCCACTAAGAGCACCAATCAGAATCAGAATCAGGATTTGCCACCACCTCCTCCTCCTCCGGAGGCATGGCAAGCTGTGATGGCCGCAACCAATGCAAACACACAGTTGATCATGCAAATTCTCCAAGAGCGCAATGAAGGCAACCAAGGGAACCAAGGCAACAATCAGAATCACTTTGCTACACTCAACCAGTTGCTTGCTAACGGGCCAAAGACTTTCATCAATTGTGTTGAGGCAACCGATGCTGACGATTGGCTTGTGGATTTGTGCAAGCATTTCAAGTGCAGTAACGTCAGGCCTGAGGACTTCGTCAAGTTCGCTTCTTTCCAACTCAAAGATCAAGCTGCAGAATGGTTCCAGCAGTACGAGGATTCCAGAGGTGGACGTGTCATTACTTGGGATGAATTTCGTCAAGATTTCAGAGCTCACCATATTCCTCAGAGCATGGTCGAAAGCAAGCGTGAGGAATTCCGCAACCTGAAGCAAGGCTCTTTGTCTGTCTAGGACTACAACAAGTTGTTTCAGAAGCTCGCCCGCTTTGCCAAGCAGGACGTACCTGATGAGAAGAGCATGATATACCAGTTCAGGGGTGGTCTCAGAGAAGAAATTCAGCTAGCTCTTGTTCTCTTTGAGCCCTTGAGGTACGATGAGTTCTACAACATGGCATTGAAGCAAGAGGCCGCTCAACTGAGGTGTGATGCTTCCAAGAAGCGAGTCAGAGATGCTACTCCTTCTTCCTCTACTCAAGTGGCCAAGTAGCAGAAGTATTGGATTCCTCCTCCTTCGTTGCGTCAGCCGTATCAGCAGAAGAGCAAAGGTGGCAGTGGATCTTCCCACCCACCCAACCCTGGCTTTCAGAACAAGACTTCGTCTCAAGCTCCAAGATCGAGTGCTCCATATCACCGTCTGCTTTCAGAGGTTAAGTGCAACAAGTGCCAACAGAAGGGTCACTATGCCAACAAGTGTCTCAACCAGAGGCGTCTTCCTCCTCCTCCTCCTCCTCCTGTGAGATCGGCAAGTACAGCTATGGTCAAGCATAACCCCAAGCACGCCAAGGTCAACTTGATGAATGCAGCTCAGGCAGAGGATTCGTCAGATGTCATCATGGGTAACCTTCCTGTTAATGATATTCCAGCTAAAGTTCTTTTTGACACTGGTGCATCACATTGTTTCATCTCGAGACCGTTTACATCTAGGCATGAATTGACTTCACAAGTTTTGCCTAGTCCGTTAGCAGTTGTCTCTCCTGGTAAGCGCGTGCATGCATGCTAACTCCATCGTTCCGGATGTTACTATCACCTTGGGTGACTACAAGTTTCTGGCTTCTCCAACGGTTCTTGGTGACTCAGATATTGACCTTATTCTCAGGATGGATTGGCTTTCTAAGCACAAGGCGCATCTTGATTGTGTTGCAAGGCAGATTCAATTGACTCATTCGTCTGAGGATGTAATTGTCTTTGCCGCTCGTGATGATACCATCCGTCTGTTTTCTCTCAATGAGAAGGGTGAACTGGATGCTATCTCGCAAATTCCAGTTGTTTGCGAATATCAATACGTCTTTCCAGAAGAGCTTCCAGGAATGCCTCCACACCGGCCAGTTGAATTCGTCATTGATCTTGAGCCCGACACGGAACCTGTGTGCAAGCGTCCTTACAAGCTCGGACCTGAAGAGTTGAAGGAGCTGAAGAAGCAACTCGATATTCAAGAAAGAATGGGTCTCATCCGGCCTAGTTCTTCTCCGTGGGGTTGTGGTGTTCTTTTTGTGAAGAATAAGGATGGAACGGACCGACTTTGTGTTGATTACCGTCCATTGAACAAGAAGACTATTAAGAACAAATACCAACTTCCCAACATCAACGAGCTGTTCGAACAACTCAAAGGTGCCCAAGTATTCTCCAAGCTTGATCTCTATATGGATTATCATCAGATTCGAATCCGTGAACAAGATATTCCCAAGACGGCTTTTAGAACAAGCTATGGTTCATATGAGTACACTGTCATGTCTTTTGGCCTCGTCAACGCTCCTCCGACTTTCTCTCGCATGATGAACTTCATCTTCAACACCTACACCAATGACTTCGTTTTGGTCTATCTCGACGACATTCTGGTTTTCCTGAAGAACAAGGAAGATCATGCCAAGCACTTGCGTTTGGTACTCGATAAGTTGAGGGAACACCAGTTCTACGCCAAGTTCTCCAGGTGCGAATTTCGGCTCGATGAGGTTCTTTATCTTGGTCACATCATCTCTACCAAGGGCATTGCCGTGAATCCTGAGAAGGTGTCTGCAATTGTGAATTGGGAACCTCCTCAGAACGTGAAGCAACTCCGTAGCTTCCTCGGTCTCGCAAGCTATTGTCGAAGATTCATTGAAAACTTTTCTAAGATCGCGAAGCCTCTCTCAAATCTTCTCTAGAAGCACGTCAAGTACGTTTGGACTCCGGAGTGTGACATTGCTTTCAACACTTTGAAAGATAAATTGATCACTGCTCCAGTTCTGACTCCGCCTGATGAATCCAAGCCGTACGAGGTCTTTTGTGATGCCTCTCTCCAAGGTCTTGGCGCAGTGTTGATGCAAGAGAAGAAAGTTGTTGCTTATACCTCTCGCCAGTTGAAGCCCAATGAGAAGAACTACCCCACTCATGATCTCGAGTTGGCGGCAGTTGTGCATGCTCTTTTGACTTGGAGACATCTCTTATTGGGAAGAAAAGTGGACATTTTCACTGATCACAAGAGTCTCAAGTACATCTTCACTCAGCCTAATCTCAACCTCAGGCAAACTCGATGGGTCGAAATGATTCAAGAGTATAATCCGAGTATCGAGTATACTCTAGGCAAGGCCAATGTGATTGCTGACGCATTGAGCAGGAAAGCTTATTGCAACAGTCTGATTCTCAAGCCTTATCAACCCGAGCTTTGTGAAGCTTTCCGCAAACTTAATCTGCAAGTTGTTCCTCAAGGTTTCCTCGCCAACCTTCAAGTCTCTCCTACCTTGGAAGACCAGATTTGCCAAGCTCAGCTTCTTGATGCTATGGTGAAAAAGGTGAAGATTGGGATTGCCAAGAGTCAACCAAGTACAAGTGCTACCGCCTTGATGACAAGGATACTCTCTTCTTCGAGGATCGTATTGTTGTACCCAAAGGTGACCTCCGTAAAGTGATCATGAACGAGGCTCACAATTCTCTCCTCTCCATCCACCCTGGGAGTACGAAGATGTATCAGGACCTTAAGCAGGCTTATTGGTGGACTCGAATGAAGCGCGAGATTGCTCAGTTCATAAATGAGTGTGATGTCTGCAGAAGAGTGAAGGCAGAACACCAAAGGCCAGCTGGTCTCCTCCAACCTCTTGCCATTCCAGAATGGAAGTTTGACCACATTGAAATGGACTTCGTGACTGGGTTTCCAAAGTCCAAGCGTGGCAATGATGCTATATTCGTTGTCATCGACAAACTCACCAAAGTGGCTCACTTTCTGCCTATCAAAGAGTCAATCACTGCAGCTCAATTGGCAGAACTCTATACCTCTCGAATTGTCTCTCTGCACAGTATTCCACAAGTGATCTCTTCAGACCATGGCAGCATCTTTACCTCCAAGTTTTGGGATTCTTTTCAGAAGGCCATGGGCACCAACATCCGCTTCAGCACAGCTTTCCATCCTCAAACTAGCGGTCAAGTCGAGCGTGTCAACTAGATTCTTGAAGATATGCTCAGGGCTTATGTGATCTCCTTCGGCATGAAGTGGGAGGATTGTCTTCCTTATGCTGAATTCTCCTACAACAACAGTTTTCAAGCAAGTTCGGGCAAGGCCCCATTTGAAATTCTGTATGGCAGGAAGTGCCGTACCCCTCTCAACTGGTCTGAAACCGGTGAACATCAGCTTTTGGGTAATGACTTAATCACAGAGGCAGAGGAAATGTGCAAAGTCATTCAAGATAACCTCAAAGCAGCCCAATCCCGCCAGAAGAGCTACTATGACAGTAAGCACCGTGATTTGGCTTTCGAGATCGGAGATCATGTTTACCTCCGCGTCTCTCCTATGAAAGGTACTCGTCGCTTCGGTATCAAAGGGAAGCTTGCCCCTAGATACGTGGGACCTTTCAAGATCGTCAGCAAGAGAGGCGATCTCGCCTATCAACTCGAGCTTCCTTCAAACTTTGCAAATGTTCATGACGTGTTCCATGTCTCTTAGCTCCGAAAGTGCTTCAAGACTCCTGACCGCACCGTCAACTTCGAGGACATTGAGCTCCAAGAAGATCTCTCTTATCGTGAGCACCCCGTTGCTATTCTTAAAGAGACTGAACGCAAGACTCGCAACAAGTCAATCAAATTCCTCAAAGTCAAGTGGTCACACCATTCCGACCGTGAAGCTACCTGGGAACGCGAGGATCACCTCTGTTCTGAGTACCCGGCGTTCTTTCAGTCCTAGATCTCGGGACGAGATCCTTTAGTAGTGGTGGAGTGTTGTAACACCCCAGATATGACTTTCCTAATATGTAATCCAACTCTTGCCGTTTCCGGCCTTAATTTATTTTATTTTCTCGGGTTCGGGTTTTTGTCTCCGTGTGTTGTTATCATTGTCATGCATCTCATATCATGTCATCATGTGCATTGCATTTGCATACGTGTTCATCTCATGCATTCAAGCATTTTCCCCGTTGTCCGTTTTGCATTCCGGCGCTCCGTTCTCCTCCGGTGGTCGTTTCTACCTTTCTTTCGTGTGTGGGGATTAAACATTTTCGGATTGGACCGAGACTTGCCAAGTGGCCTTGGTTTACTACCGGTAGACCGCCTGTCAAGTTTCATACCATTTGGACTTCGTTTGATGCTCCAACGGTTAACCGAGGGACCGAAAAGGCCTCGTGTGTGTTGCAGCCCAACACCCCGCCAAGTTGGCCCAAAAATCCACCAAAACCTTCTCCATCATCTTGAGCGTTCGATCACAATAGCGTGGCCGAAAACCGCACCTCATTTGGACTCTCCTAACTCCCTCTATGCCTATAAATACACCCCCTTCAAAATTCCCGTTTCCTCTTCCCCGAAACCCTAGTTCTCTTCCTCGCGCGCCGCCGGACGTGTCCGGATCCGCGCCGGACAAAAACTCCCGCCGCCAATCGCCGCCTGACACCTGTCCGCCCCGCACCCCACTTCACCGCGCCGCCCGCCGGCCCAAATCCGGCCCGCGCGGGGCCGATCCGGGCCAGATCCCGCGCCGCCGCCCGAGTGCCTCTTCCTCCCTGCTGCCTCTTCGCGCCGGAGTTGCGCCGCCTGCTGTCGCCAGAAGTCGCCTTCGCCGCCGCCTCGGCTTCCACCGGAGTTGCACCGCCGCCTCCGCCGCGTGGCTCCGCCGCCGTCGCCTGCGCCTCCCCGCGCCGCCATCGGATCCGCGCCTCGCCGCCCGGGCTCACCGAGCTCCGCCGCTGGAGCTCCTCCTCGCTGACGATTGAGCTCGCCGGAGCTCCGTTCCGGTCGGATCCGAGGAGGGTGGATGAGATCCACCCATCCCCCCAACCAAACGACGTCCTCCTTCTCGGATCCGTGATGTCCCGCTTCTCGCCATCCCGGATTGACTTTGGCGAGGTTGAAATTCTTCTAAGTCCCCGAGATTCCTAGATTCAAATGCTCATGTTCATTGCATCGTAACTTTGCATCCATAGCTCCGTTTTGGGCATATAGCATATCAAAATGTTCGTCTCAGAGGGCACATCATTTCATTCCATTGCATCATTTTCATTTGAGTTCATCTTGATGCCCGAAATGCTGGTAGAAGAGTGCTACTTGAGATAATTGTCAGATCTGCTGCTCCATTTAGATATTTGTCATTTTTGCCATGATTATTGTGTGCATGATATGCCCATGAGCTCTACATATGTTTTGTTAAGGGTTTTTCCATCTTTCCAGAGGTGCAACCCATGTATTTTTTTGATGTGTGTGGTGACTAGCACAAGCTTGCAAAGTGAGGCACTTGGTAATGCTGATTTCAGGGACTTAGCATTTCCACTAAGTCCTTGACCTGTTTATCTCATATGGCCTTATGTTCATGTTGTTTCATAGTGATCCATGCCTCTTTTGAGGATGATCAGTAAGTATGTTTTGATGATATTGTAGTGCTCTATCCATCCATGTCTTTGTTTGCAAATATGGAGCACCCTAGCTTGAGTCAATCGAGCCCTACTTTTGCTACTTCGTGAATCTGGGCAGATTGTCTACTTGTTAGCGATTTTGCCGATGATGTTATAGTTGATCCGTGCATGCTATGCTATTGTTCTTGCCATGTCTAGCTTGCATTTTGTGTATTCTTGGTGGGTGTATGCTTAGATGATCATGACTTGCTCCGTAGTGAGTGCATCAAGCTCGTAAACATGCCTACTTGATATCTGTTTTCAGCATGCTCCAGTTTTCACTAAGTCTGCGATCTGATTATGTTTTTGCCATGTTCACATGCTTGCAATTGAATTTTATGATCCCTTTTGGCTCAAGGTCACTAAGGGACTTTTGTTAAGCTCTTTGATTAGCTCCATGCCATGCTTTACCTTGCCATGTTTAGATCCTGTAGCATGTAGTTTTGTTGCTCCAAAGAGTGCTATCTGATCTGAAATTCCAGACAAGTGTTAATTTCACTAAGTCTAAAATCTGTTCGTCAAATGCATTTTTGCCATGCTTGTTTGAACATGTTAATGGATGAATTGGCCGTAGCTCAGTGCTAGACTTTTGTTAAGCATCTTGAATGCATCCCTGCCATGTATTTTTATGCCATGTTTGGGTGCTGTAGCATGTTCATCTTGTTGCATTTAGATGGCTACTTGCTGTAAATCGCAGAACGTGGCCATATTTGAATCGCTTGCCATTTCCAAACCGTAGCTCCGATTCCGGCGTTCTTTATATCGTTTTCAAGCGATTTCATCTCATCTTTCCAGTGGCACACTTGGATTTCCATGTTGAGGCCAGGTTCATGCGTTCCTTGTCAAATCTTGCATATGCATTCCGCATCGCATCCCGCATAGCATATCATCTTTGCATCATATTGTTTGAGCTTTGCACGTGGTCGATTGTGTCCCATTTGCTTGTTTGTCTTGTTTGGGTAGAGCCGGGAGACGAGTTCGCTAACGAGGAGCCCGTCGAGTTTGCTTTCGAGGATCCAATCAACTCTGACAACTTTGCAGGCAAGATGATCATACCCTCGAAATCACTACTATCTTTGCTTTGCTAGATGCTCGCTCTTTTGCTATGCCAATGCTACGATGCCTACCACTTGCTTTCAAGCCTCCCAAATTGCCATGTCAAACCTCTAACCCACCATGTCCTAACAAACCATTGATTGGCTATGTTACCGCTTTGCTCAGCCCCTCTTATAGCGTTGCTAGTTGCAGGTGAAGATTGGAGACCGTTCCTTGTTGGAACATTTATTTACTTGTTGGGATATCATTATCTTGCCATGTTATCTTAATGCATCTATATCCTTGGTAAAGGGTTGAAGGCTCGGCCTCTCGCCTAGTGTTTTGTTCCACTCTTGCCGCCCTAGTTTTCCGTCATATCGGTGTTATGTTCCCGGATTTTGCGTTCCTTACGCGGTTGGGTTATAATGGGAACCCCTTGATAGTTCGCCTTGATAAAAGCTTTTCCAGCAATGCCCAACCTTGGTTTTACCATTTGCCACCTAGCCTCTTTTTCCCTTGGGTTTCCGGAGCCCGAGGGTCATCTTATTTTAAACCCCCCCCGGGCCAGTGCTCCTCTGAGTGTTGGTCCACCTGTCAGCTGCCGGTGGCCACCAGGGGCAACTCTGGGCTGGCCTACCCGTACCTAGGACAATCTGAGTGTGCCCTGAGAGAGAGATATGTGCAGCTCCTATCGGGATTTGTCAGCACATTCGGGCGGTGTTGCTGGATTAGTTTTAACCTGTCGAAGTGTCTTGAAGAACCGAGGTACCGAGTCTGATCAGAACGTCTTGGGAGGAGGTATATTCCTTCGTTGACCGTGAGAGCTTGTCATGGGCTAAGTTGGGACTCCCCTGCAGGGATTTGAACTTTCGAAAGCCGTGCCCGCGGTTATGGGCAGATGGGAATTTGTTAATGTCCGGTTGTAGATAACTTGAACCTTAACTTAATTAAAATGAATCAACAGTGTGAGTTACCGTGATGGCCTCTTCTCGGCGGAGTTCGGGAAGTGGACACGGTGTTGGAGTAACGTTTGCGCAGGCTGTCCTCTAGTTACTCGCTCGCGCTTTGCCTTCTCTTCTCGCTCTCTTTTGCGAACAGGATAGCCACCATATATGCTAGTCGCTTGCTGCAGCTCCACTTACATTTACCTTGCCTTACACATAAGCTTAAATAGTCTTGATCGTGAGGGTGCGAGATTGCTGAGTCCCTGTGGCTCACAGATTACTATTACACCAGATGCAGGGCCTGATGATTCCGCTCCAGGTGACGCGCTCGAGCTTAAGTGGGAGTTCGACGAGGACTCTCAACGATACTATGTTTCCTTTCCTGATGATCAGTAGTGGTGCCCTGTTGGGGGTGACCGGGACCGTGTCGCTTGTTGGGTTATCTTTTATTTTGGCGCCGTAGACGGGCCATGAGTGTTTGGTTGATGTAATGTTATTTATGTACTTGATTGATGTGGCGAGTGTAAGCCAACTATGTTATCTCCCCTTTTATTATCTACATTACATGGGATGTTGTGAAGATTGCCTGACTTGCGACATATGCCTTCAATGCGATTATGCCTCTAAGTCGTGCCTCGACACGTGGGAGATATAGCCGCATCGAGGGTGTTACATAGATAGTGGGGGTCACGGATGTGAAGGACTCGCCTCTGGATGCGACGACGCGGCACGCCGCGTCGTCGCCTGCTCCGGCTCGTTCCTGTCTCGGCCTCACAGGGGGAGGGGAGGGGGGTCCCGACCCCCCCTCCCCCTGCTCGGCCTCGCACTACCGCATTGGTTAATACGCGCAATGCCGATTTCAATATCTACAAAATATTTAAATCCAAAAAATAACAACCTCAAATTTAACATGTTAAAAACGATTATCACACTGAAGTTCAGGATAGTTATTCAGTGAAGAACAACAACTATTATAAGTACAAATAACATACTAGAAAAAATAAAAAATACGCATATCCATCTCCCAATTACATGGCTGTTCACGGGACTAAGTCAAAAAAATCCAAGCCAATGCAAAGAATGAAAAGTAACATAAAAAAGAAGGAAATACAGAGGAATTGCTTTATTACTTTGCAAAGAAGGAAAAAGCAGAAGTTCGCGTATAAAGAACATAGAAGTCCAGCTTCTACAAACGACCCTTACATGATCTGGAAAAAGTGCACGCATACTTGGGCTAATCCCATGATTGCTCACGAGACAAAAGTATAAAATGGAACATCTGAAGAATTAAAAATACGAAAGGAAACCAAACAAAGAAAATATAGAGCACCATGCGCCTTCGCCTTGCAAATGTGGAATGTAATCTGGAAAACCAGAAGTTCAACCATTAATAAAAAGGAGAAGTCCAGATCTTACCAAAGATAAGTGGATGATCAAAAAACTATACCAAAACATAGACTAAGGGAAAAATAGGATGCATGTTCCTATGGTCCAGCTCCACGCTTACACACTAGCTACAACAAAAATTGCAGAAGAAAATCTAGTAAGGGTTTCTGATACAAAGGACTTGCTGCATTATCTTGCAGTGAAAGAAAAAAAGAAGAAGTTCAGGTATGACAACGCAGAAGTCCAGCACAGAAACCTAGACAGACCCAACAGGATCCACCTGATCCTCCCCCGATCCCCATCCCGAGCCGCCCCAGCCCCGACAGGATTCAACGAAGGAAAAGAAGAAGTTCAGGTATGAAAATGCAGAAGTCCAGCTTGTACAAATGAATTCGTCCGAAGCATAAAATCATCTCCACAAGATTGCAACACGTCCGCACCCCCTTGGAAATGATCTCGCAACTACCTTTCGACAACTGAAAGGACCAGAGGGTAAATTTCAAAACCGCTAAAATAACATGTGCAGAAATCCGCAGGAGTGCCAACATCAAATCGCTAGAAATCAAACCATAAGTACCCTCCTAATTAAAATTTACGGATTAGTAAGCCTCGAATTTCACTAAAGTACGCAAATCAGGCAGCAAACTTTAAAGAAAAATGAGAAATCAATAGAAGCACGGGTAGCATCTCGGGCGGATGAAGAACACAAGCGATTTCAAATTTGTTTGAAATAACAAAGAATTTGTGTTCCAAACTCGTACTAAAACCTAATCCCCATCGTTCCAGAACTTCGACAACATCCAAAACATGCATTAAACTTGTAACAAAAACAAGTTCATCACGACCCCGAGAGCAAATCCGCCAACATGCTAGAATCCGAATCAAAACAATCATTTAGACTCTAAAAAACGTGTCCACATTACACTTACATCACAAGCAACACAAATGATTAGAAAAACTCGCAGGGGAAGCCACGGTTGCGAAGATAGCCAGAAGGTCAGGTTAGTACACAGGGAAGTTCAGGCGCGTTACTCAGGCAGTTCAGGTTGTGATCAGAATATTATTCTGATCCCGTGATCAGAATAGTGTTTATGTATATATATATATATATATGTTCGCGATGTTGATTTATATATTAGAAAAGACCAAATCAACATCGCGAAGATAAACCTTGAGGACAAATCAATGTTTAAGACAAACCAAATATGAAGATAATGCAGTCATGAGGCCAAATGAAAATCTCCAGGAAAGTTTGGTGGTGGCGTTACCCACCGTATAGGAAGTATTAGACCCAGACATGATGCACAATTATCGTGGCGCTCTGAAGTCAAATTCCGTGTTAATGTATTCACACTTAGAGGGTAAGTATTCATTTATTGAAGATATATGTTACTTCGTGTGGTGCACATCTAAGTCATCAACATGCATAAGCATTAGGATGTGTGTCCATTCAAAGGACATTCGAGGATTCTAAGATATTTAGCAAAACCTTTTCTCATCCAAGGGCTTTGTGAAGATATCTGCCAATTGCTCTTCAGTGTTGACATGAATGATATCAATGTCTTCCTTCATGACATGATCCCTGAGAAAGTGATGATGGATCTGAATGTGCTTTGTCTTCGAGTTCTGAACTGGGTTGTTGGCAATCTTGATGGTGATTTCATTGTCACAGTAGAGTGGCACATGCTTCAGGTGGATGCCATAGTCCTTGAGAGTTTGTTTCATCCATAGAAGCTGAGCGCAGCAAGATCTAGCAGCAATGTATTCAGATTCAGCAGTGGAGAGTGATACAAAGTTCTGCTTCTTTGAAGACCAATAGACAAGAGATCGTCCAAGAAAGTGACATGTGACTGATGTAGACTTGCAATCAACCTTGTCAGTAGCATAATCAGCATCTGAGAATCCAAGTGATGGGATTCCTTTGGTGCTGCTTGGAATCGGGCACACATGCAAACGGTAAGCGTTATATCAGGCCTAGATTTATAAAAGTAGAGTAAAGAACCAATCATGGAGTGGTATACCTTTTGATTGAATTCTTTATCATTGTCGTCGGGGCCCAATTGGCCTTTGGTTCACATTGGCGACGTGTACCCTTTATAGTCTTGCATTCCAAACTTCTTTAGGCAATCTTTGAGGTATTTTTCTTGTGGTATGAAGATGCCATTTCTCCGCTGACGGATTTGAAGACAAAGGAAGAACTTCAGCTCACCCATCATGGACATCTGATATTGCTCTTGGATCATATGCCCAAATTCATTACTGTATCTCTTGTCAGTGCAGCCGAAGATAATGTCATCCACATAGATTTGGCATACAAACAGTTCACCATCATATGTCTTCATGAAGAGAGTGGGATCTAGGGAACCAGGTTTAAAGGCTTTGCTCCCAAGGAAGTCTTTGAGTGTCTCATACCAAGCACGAGGGGCTTGTTTGAGGCCATACAGTGCCTTGTTGAGCTTGTATACCATATCAGGACGCTTTGGATCTTCAAAGCCAAGTGGTTGTACAACATACACTTATTCTTCAATTTTGCCGTTGAGGAAGGCATTCTTTACATCGATTTGGTATAGAAGAATGTTGTTGTGGTTGGCATAGGCTAGCAGTATGCGAATGGCTTCAAGCCTAGCCGTAGGAGCAAAGGTTTGATCGAAGTTAATCCCTTCAACTTGTGTGTAACCTTGAGAACGAGACAAGCCTTGTTTCTGACAAATTGACCATGCTCATCTTGTTTGTTGCGATAGATCCATTTGGTGTCGATGATGTTGTGCTTGTGAGGATCTGGATGCTTTACTAGCTCCCATACATTGTCTAGCTCAAACTGTTGAAGTTCTTCTTGCGTAGCTTGAATCCATTCAGGTTCCATGAAGGCTTCATCAACTTTCTTGGGTTCAGATTTAGAGACAAATGCAAAGTGCCCATGGAAATTTGCTAGCTATGTTTCTCTTGAATGGGTGAGTTGACCAGGTGCATTAAGGTTATCAATTATCTTCTCAATCTAGACTTCATTTGCAACGTGAGGATGAATTGGATGAAGATTTTGCCCTTGCTGATCATTGTCTTCATCTTCAGCATTAGCTTCAGGCTGAGCAGTGCCTTCATGCTAATTAGGTGCAGAAATGTTGATTTCCTCTTCAGCCTGTTCCTTTGAAGGTATGATTTCTCCAGTACTCATAAGCTTGATAGATTCACTTGGTGTAGCTTCATCTAGCACATTTGGTAGGTGCTCTCTTTGCGAGCCATTAGTCTCATCGAACCGCACATCCACAGTTTCAACCACTTTGTAGTGAAAGAGGTTGAAGACTCTGTAGGAGTGCAAATCCTTTCCGTAGCCAAGCATAAAACCTTCGTGTGCTTTCGGTGCGAATTTTGAAGTGTGATGCGGATCCTTGATCCAACACCAAACACCAAAGACTCTGAAATAGCTGACATTTGGATTCTTACTGGTCAGGAGCTCATATGATGTCTTCTTTAGGAACTTGAGAAGATAAACACAATTGATGATGTGGCATGCAGTATCAATGGCTTCAGGCCAGAATTTCCTTGGAGTCGTGTACTCATCAAGCATCATTCGTTCCATCTCAATGAGGGCTCTATTCTTGAGCTCCACGATGCCATTTTGCTGAGGTGTGTATGGAGTAGAGAACTCATGTGTGATTCCCAATGTATCAAGATAAGTGTCGAGACTGGTATTCTTGAATTATGTGTCGTTGTCACTTCTGACGTGCTTGATCTTGATGCCATAGTTGGGCATGGCACGATTGGCGAATCGTCTGAAGACATCATGCACTTCATTCTTGTAGAGAATTATGTGCACCCATGTATATCTTGAGTAATCATCAACAATGACGAAGCCATAGAGGCATGCAGTGGTAGTAAGGGTAGAGTAGTGAGTAGGGCCAAATAAGTCCATGTGAAGTAGCTCGAAGGGACGTGTTGTTGTCATGATTGTATTTGAGGGATGCTTGGTTGTAGTCATTTTTCCAGCTTCGCAAGAACCACATAGATGATCCTTCTTGAACTTGACGCCCTCGATGCCTATGACATGCTTCTTCTTTGCGAGAGTGTGCAAGTTCCTCATGCCCGCATGCCCTAGCCTCCGATGCCAGAGCCATCACACTAAAGCTTTTGCTAGAAGACATATGGCAAGCTATGGTCCTGTGGAGAAATCTACCATATACAGACCATCTTTTCGATATCCTTCGAAGACTAGAGATTTTTCAGATTCCATAAGCACAAGGCAACAATATTTTCCAAATATCACAATCATGTTTAGATCACAAAGCATTGAGATAGACATTAAGTTGAAACCAAGGGATTCAACTAGCATCACTTTACCCATGTGTTGATCCTTTGAGATTGCAACTCTACCTAGGCCCAATACTTTGCTTTTACTAGTGTCAGTAAATGTGATGTGACTTCTGTCAGATGGACGTAGGGTTGAATTCATAAGAAGAATTCGATCACCAGTCATGTGGTTAGTGCATCCATTGTCCATAATCCACTCAGTAGCCTTCGGAGTTGTACCCTACAGTGCAGTTTGGGGGATAGGCTTCACAAAGAGAAGTGTGAAGCATAAACATTTAACGAACAAGCATACTATCAAAGTTCATATACTTGTTAGGGTAGATAGGATGGTTGTCAAGAAATCCTGGGACGAAATACATAGTAAGAACATTTTGGCATTTTATCTTGCATCCCACAAGATGTTTTAGGTCCCCAGCGTAAGCGTTAGAAGCTTTTGATTTCCGACTGGAGACCATTCCCTGCAAAAGAGAGTTAATTCTTCTTAACCACCCACATCTGCAGGGGTGACTTAGAAGCAATGAGTCTAAGTGCAACATCTGAGAACTTAGGCTTTGGAGCCCTAGCAAATAACCTTGCAGGAGGTGAATAATACTCATAAGAATAAGCAGAAATGTCCTTGGTCTTATGAACATAGAGGTTTGATGAAACACACTCATATTCATAAGTCTGGGTATGGTTTCCCTGCAAAACATTGGCGTTAGGGTGACCCTAGTTGGTCCTCTATCTGTATGAAGCCTTTGGATCATATGAATCCTTTGGTCTGGGGTTTGTCTTCTTCCCAGGTGGTGTCATGATGACATTCACACGAAGCTTCTCAAGACAGCTTTTGGGCACCTAGATCTTCTTCAAGGGTGGTCCATTCCTACAGTTAGTACCGATATACCTGGCAAACACTTCACCATTCTCATTTTTGAATAGTTTATAATTTGCATCAAAGGATTCATAAATGATAATAGGGTTAGCACAAGTGAAGCCAGATAAGATAGATGGATCCACTGAAGGTCCCTTTGCAGCAACCCATGTGGTTTTGGGGTACAACTCAAGCTTCAAGTATGAACCATCAACATTCATTTTCCTCTCGAACCCAACACCCTCTTTCCTAGGGTTTCAATTCAGAATCTGTTTCTTGAGGACATCACATAGTGTTTGATGCCCTTTGAGGCTTTTGTACATCCCTGTTTCAAGCAATGTCTTCAACCTAGCATTCTCATCAACAATAGTGGTGGTATCCTCAAAAGAGGGGTTAGTTACCACATCAGCAGTTGATTATATTGCAATAGTAGCAGAAGTAGAACATTCAACAACATAGACAACATTATCACGCTCAAGACATTTTAAACATGGTGGCTCAAAGTATCCCTAAGCGGAACTGATATGTTGAGCGTGAAGTGAATTGTTCTCCTTTTGAAGATCTTCATGAGATGCTCTCAGGTTCTCAAGTTCTTGCTTCCTTTGAAGATAATCATAGGAAAGCTTCTCATGAGTAGCTGAGAGAGTTTCATGACGACTTTCAAGTTCCTCATACTTAATGTGAAGATTTTTAATGTCTTCAATTAAGGACTGAGTTCAATTCATTTCCGTGTCCAACAGGTCATCGCTTTTGTCTAGCAACTTTTGAATATGTTCCATAGCAGTTTGTTGTTCAGTTGCAATTTTAGCAAGTGTTTTGTAGCTAGGTTTGGATTCACATTCAGAGTCATCTTCACTGGATGTTTGAAAGTAAGCATCACGTGAGTTTACCTTGGCACCACGTGCCATGAAGTAGTAGGTCGGAGCAGAGTTGTTCTCATCATCGGCTTCAGTGTCGGTGATGTGGCCATTGTCTTCGGTGTTGAAGATGGTCTTGGCGACGTAAGTCGAAGCTAGAGCCAGACTTGCCATGCCTGAATCAGACTCCTCCTCAGACTCCACCTCCGCCTCCTTAGAAGTAGACTCCTCCTCTGAATCCATCTCCTTGCCGACAAACGCATGAGCCTTGCTGGATGAGCTCTTCTTGTGAGATGAAGACTTTGAAGAAGACTTGGAGGATTTCTTCTTCTTCTTGTCGTCAGAATCATATTCCTTGATCTTCTTCTTCTTCTTAGATTCCTTGTCCCATTGAGGACACTCAGAGATGTAGTGACCAGGCTTCTTGCATTTGTGGCATGTTCTCTTCTTGTGGTCACGAGTGGAAGCTTCATCATTTCTTGAGCTGGATCTTGAAGACTTTCCAAAGCGATTCTTCTTGGAGAACTTCTGAAACTTCTTCACGAGCATAGCTAGCTCCTTTCCAATGTCTTCAGGATCTCCAGAACTGTAGTCAGATTCTTCGTCAGATGAGTAAACAACATTTGCCTTCAAAGCACGGGTCGGCCATAGTTGGGGCCATAGATGTCTCTCTTCTCAGATAACTGGAACTCATGTGTGTTGAGCCTCTCAAGTATGTCAGACGGATCGAGATCTTTGAAGTCAGGACATTCTTGTATCATCAGGGCCAGGCTATCGAATGAGCTGTCAAGTGATCTCAGGAGCTTCTTGATGATTTCATGCTTGGTGATCTTAGTGGCGCCAAGTGCGCGAAGCTCATTTGTGATATTAGTGAGGCAATCAAATGTGAGCTAGACATTCTCATTATCGTTTCTCTTGAAGCAGTTGAAGAGGTTGCAAAGAACATCAATCCTTGAATCTCTTTGAGTTGACACGCCTTCGTTGACCTTGGAGAACTAGTCCCACACCAGCTTTGTAGTTTCCAGTGCACTCACATGGCCGTACTGTCCTTTGGTTAGATGACCACAAATGTTCTTCTTGGCAGTTGAATCTAGTTGAATGAACCTCTTTACATCAGCAACGGTGACACCTTCACCGACCTTGGGAACGCCATTCTTGATGACACACCAGAGGTCGACATCAATGGCTTGAAGATGCATGTGCGTCCTATTCTTCCAGTAGGGGTAATCAATGCCATCAAAGACCGGGCACGCAACATAGACCTTGATTATCCCTGCAGCCGACATAGCTAAAACTCCAGGTGGTTAAACCGAATCACACAGAACAAGGGAGCACCTTGCTCTGATACCAATTGAAAGTGCGAGTTATCGACTAGAGGGGGGTGAATAGGCGATTTTTATGAAAGTCTTCAAAACATGAGGTCTTTGAAGACAAATAGTAGAAATGAACCTATTGATATGAAGTGGAAGATAGACTACACTAGACAAGCCATAGTCAAGTAAGCAATTTAGTGAAAGTACGAAGACTATCAGGAACTAGGTAGTATGGATCAGGATGGAAGACAATATGAAGCCAAATAGTAAATAGTCTTCACTCAGTGAAGTGAAACAGATCAGACAAGCAAGCAATGACTTCACAAAGACAAACTATAAAGTAAAGGGAAGTGGGGGATAGAACCAGTTGCTTGGTGAAGACAAGGATTTGGTAGGCTAGTTCCAGTCGTTGTGACAACTGTACGTCTGGTGAGGGAGGCTGAGATTTAACTTAGAAGACCGCATCTTCACCTTATTCCCGTTGAGCTAAGGACACCCAATCCTCGCCCAATCACTCTGGTAAGTCTTCAAGGTAGACTTCCAAACCTTCACATACTTTGTTCACCGGCGATCCACTATGACTCTTGGATGCTCAGAACACGACGCCTAACCAGCTGGAGGATTCACAGTCCTCAAGTGTAACAAGTCTTCAGATCACGCAGACAGAAAGACTTCAGTGATGCTTAACACTCTTTGGCTCTAGGTGTTTTGGGCTTTGCCCTCGCAAGGATCTCTCCCTCAAATGCTTTGGAGGTGGGTTGCTCTGAAATGACAAAAGCCATGCACTAACTCTAAGAAGCCACCAATTTATGGTGTAGGGGGTGGGCTTTTATAGCCAGGAGGCAAACCGACCTGATATGTCTGAAATGACCCTGGGTCACTAAGGAACCGACACGTGTCCAATGGTCAGATTTCAAACACACGCAACAGCTTTACTTGGGCTACAAGAAAAGCTGACTCATCCAGCTCTGGATAAGATTTGCTCTCATTGTCTTCGCTCGAAGACATATGATTTTGGTTGAGCATCACATGAGTCACTCTGAATTTGTTCACTTGCACCCCACTTAACAGTACGGTGGTTCCTATGACTCAACAAAGAAGAGAAGGAAACTACGAAACAACTATGTCTTCGCACTCCATAGTCTTCAAGTGAATGTCTTCACATGTCATAATCTTCATCGTGAATGTCTTCATGAACCACCATTGTCTTCAATGTCTTCACACATTTTTACGGGTCATCTCTGGTAGGTAAACTGAATCAATAAGGGACTACTACCTATGTTATCCTACAATTCTCACAAACACATTAGTCCCTCAACCAAGTTTATCGTCAATACTCCAAAACCAACTAGGGGTGGCACTAGACGCACTTACACATGAATATCCTTTGTGAGTAGTTATGTTTGTTCCTGAGGACATAGGAGAAGTCTTGTTATAAGTAATCATGTGAATTTGGTATTCTTTCGATATTTTGATGAAATATATGTTATCTTTCCTCTAGTGGTGTTATGTGAACATCGACTACATGACACTTCACCATGATTTGGGCCTATGGGAAGGCATTGGGAGGTAATAAGTAGATGATGGGTTGCTAGAGTGACAGAAGATTATACCCTAGTTCATGTGTTGCTTCATAAGGGGCTGATTTGGATCCATATGTGTCATGCTATGGTTAGGTTTACCTTAATTATTCTTTCGTAGTTGCGGATGCTTGCAAGAGGAGTTAATCATAAGTGGGAGGCTTGTCCAAGGAAGGGCATCACCCAAGCACCGGTCCACCCACATATCAAATTATCAACGTAACGAACGTGAATCATATGAGCATGATGAAAACTAACTTGACAACAATTCCCATGTGTCCTCGGGAGTGCTTTGCTTTATATGAGAGTTCGTCCAGGCTTGTCCTTTGCTACAAAAGGATTGGGACACCTTGCTCCACCTTAGTTACTTTATTTACTTGTTACTCGTTATGATTTATCTTATCACAAAATTATCTGTTACCAATAATTTCAGTGCTTGCAAAGAATACCTTGCTGAAAACCGCTTGTCATTTCCTTCTACTCCTCATTGGGTTCGACACTCTTACTTATCGAAAGGACTATGATAGATCCCCTATAATTGTGGGTCATCAAGTCAGTTTTCATATCAATGGCAATGATCATGTGGTGCACTTTCCAAAGAAACAATTCCAGGTGAATGGTATTAATGTTATTGAAAAATTTCCGACACTCACTATTGGAAGTTTTCAACTACCTCTACTTACTTCTGAAAAGAAATATGATATACTTATTGTTGGGGACATGCATATCCCCATTGAGGTAACTTAGTGTTTTACGAAATTTCTTCGGTTTCATGCTAATCGAAGGTGGTTGTTAATAAGACTTGATCAACCTTATTAATGGATCATTTTTGAGAGGTATCAAGTTGATGAATTTAGTAGGCACTACCTTATGTCCTTACCTTTTGTTATCTGCTTTTCTTAGTTAAATAAAATAAAATGCCATGTTTATCCTGTTTCTTGATTTTCTGTGCAATAAAAAAATGACCCAAAAATAAAAGTTCTCAGAATGCCTTGGAAATTTAATACATTTTTTCTGAATATTTCTAAAAAATTATGCAGATAACATCATAGGGGGGTGCACCAGGTGGGCACAACCCACCTGGGTGCGCCAGCAGCCCCAGGCACGCTTTGGTGGGTTGTGGTCCCCACGTGGTCCCCCTCACTTATCTCTTTAGCTCATGTCATCTCCTACCTCCAGAAAAAAATCACCATTGCTCTCTCTCTCTCTCCCTCCCTCGTGTTCTTGCTCTCAAACCTGCGGATTTCGATCTCTTTGCTTGAAGATCTGTTTCCAAAACTATTTCGGGGTATTGCTACTTGGTATGTGACTCCTCCATTTCTCCAATTTGTTTTTGCTTTAGTAGTTTCTATTTTGAATAATTAGCTACGCTTGGTGCTGCTGTAGATGAGCTTGCATGTTGAATTCTTAGAGTTCTAAGTAGTTTGAATGCTTAGTATAGCCTCTATGCATCCTTATGAGTAGTTGCTATCAATCTAGTGAAGTTTTGTTGACAAAATTTTTTGTGGACTAAAATTTTTAGAATTTAATTTATAGGAATAAGATGAGTTTCTTTAGGAGTTCTTCGAGGAGGATGTCCACGGAAGCATCATCAAGTAGTGGCTCGATGCATCGATCTTATGTTGAAACAAGGGGAAGCAAAATGCGGGATGTGGCTATGAAATCTTGTTTATGGCCATGTAACGATTTCACGGTTAGAGCAGGTATTAAGGAAGAATTTGAGCAGTATATTCACAATACCGAGCTCGGCCCCTACATTAAAGATAAGTGCAACCAACATCTCAACCTCACAGAAACTTTTACGAAGAAATTTAAATATTTTCCTTGTGAGTCTAGAGTTTCGCTTAACCTGTATGATCATCCTTATACCATGCCTCTAGAGATGTTTTCTAATATCCGCAAAATTCCAATTTGGGGTTCGCTAGATGAGCCATCAAGAGCTGAATATGAGATATTCTTGACTAGTCTTTGTTACGGTGAGGATAGAGGAGTGACACAAGGTAGAATAAGAAGTATTCATTTCCCATCAATTCAATACTTTGCACTCTTTAATGGAAAATGCATCGTGGGCAAGAAAGATTGTAGCACACCATGTGCTCCTGACTTGAGCCTTATACACACTACCCTGACCGGAATTAAAAGTTATAATCTTGGAGCGATTTTTGCACATAGGCTGCAACATAACGCTGATAGTGGTTATTTCTATGGTGGGATTTATGCTTCTCGTTTAGCTAAAGAGGTCGGTGTTACACCTCTTCCTTATGACCCCATATTACCTACTCAGTAGTTAGACTTTGAGGACATGAAGCAGCATAAGTTCCTTAAGGGAAAAACAGTGATTATACTTATAACTTGAGGTTCAATAAAGAAACCATTGTGCATATTGCGTTGCCTGCGCATGCTCTTTTTGATTATGACAGCTGTAAAGCCCCGAGACCGATGTGCCAGGTGTCGTGCAGTTATTCATTGTTGTTGCCTTGTCATTGCTTGCGTGTCATGCATTGCATATCATGTCATCATGTGCATTTCATTTGCATTCGTGTTCGTCTCATGCATCCGAGCATTTTTCCCGTTGTCCATTTTGCAATCCGGCGCTCCGTTCTCCTCCGGTGGTCATTTCTACCTTTCTTTCATGTGTGGGGATTAAACATTTCCGGATTGGGCCGAGATTTGCCAAGCGGCCTTGGTTTACTACCGGTAGACCGCCTGTCAAGTTTCGTACCATTTGGACTTCGTTTGATACTCCAACGGTTAACCGAGGGACCAAAAAGGCCTCGTGTGTGTTGCAGCCTAACACCCCTCCAATTTGGCCCAAAACCCATCTAACTCTGCTCCATCATCTAGAGCGTTCAATCACGATTGTGTGGCCAAAAACCGCACCTCATTTGGACTCTCCTAGCTCCCTCTATGCCTATTCCCTCTATGCCTATTTAAAGAACCCCCGAAAATCCGGATCTCTCCCTCTCTGAAACCCTAATTTTCCATCGCGCGCCACCGGACGCGTCCTCACCGGCCGGACATGTCCGCCGCCCTCAGCCACCTCACTCCGACCAATCGGAGTGCGCCACCTCACCGCCGCTAGTGCCCTCAGCCAATCGCGGAGCGCCACCTGGCCTCCTGCTCCTCCCCGCGCCGCCGCGGCCCTGCGGGCCCGAGGCCGGCCCGCTCGACCCGAGCTGCCCGCGCCCCGCGCCCGAGCCGGATCCCGCGTCCTGCCGCCGCTAGGAGCGCCCCACCGCCTCGGGAGCTCGCTGGACTACTCCAGCCGCCGCCGCCTCCGCCCTACTCCGGCCGCCGCCTTCGACCGGCCGCCACCCCGCACCTCCCCTCGCACCATTGCTCCGGCCGCCGCCACCCGCGCTCCTCACCGCTGCCTGGGCGCACCGGCGACCGCGCCCGCTCGCCGGACTTCGCCGGCCGGGTCGCCGGCGCCGTCCCGCACCGCCACCGCCATCTGGGCCGCCCTCCGCCGTCGGCCGTCGCCGGCCTCCTCAGCCCCGGGCCAGATCCGATCCGGGAGTGGGATCAGATCCACCCACTCCCCCATCCAAACGCCGTCATCTCGACCCGGATCCCTCCATCCCGGGATATCCTCGTCCCGTTGACTTTTTGCACAGGGTATAAATTTCTACTAAGTCCTCGGATTTCCCAGATCCATGTACCCTTGTTCATCGCATCGTAACTTTGCATCCGTAGCTCCGATTCATGCATATAGCATATCAAAATGTTTATCTCAGAGAGTACATCATTTCATTCCATTGCATCATTTTCATTTGAGTTCATCTTGATGCCCGAAATGCTTTTAGAAGAGGGATACTTGAGTTAATTGTCAGATCTGCTTCTCCATTTAGGCTTTTGTCATTTTTGCCATGATTATTGTGTGCATGCTATGACTTGATGCTCTACATGTGTTTTTTTAAGGGTTTTGTCATCTTTCCAGAGGTGCAACCCATGTATTTTTAGGATGTGTGTGGTGACTTGTGCAAGCTTGCAAAGTGGTGCACTTGCTAATTCTGTTTTCAGGGACTTAGTAATTTCACTAAGTCCTGCAGCTGTTTATCTCATGATGCCATATGTTCATGTTGTTTCCTAGTGATCCATGCCTCTTTTGAGGATGATCAGTAAGGGAGTTTTGTTAATCTCTTAGTGCTCTATCCATAAATGTCTTTGTTTGCAATTATGAAGCACCCTAGCTTGAGTTAATCGAGCTCTACTTTTGCTACTTTGTGAATCTGGGTAGATTGTCAACTTGTTTGCAATTTTGCCGGTGATGTTGTAGTTGATCCGTGCATGCTATGCTATTGTTCTTTCCATGTCTAGCTTGCATTTTGTGCCTTGTTGATGGATGTATGCTTGTCTTTCCATGACTTGCTCTGTAGTGAGTGCACCGAGCTCGTAAACATGCCTACTTGAGTTATATTTCAGCATGTGTCAGTTTTTCACTAAGTCTGAAACTGATTATGTTTTTGCTATGTTCACATGCTTGCAATTGTATTTTATGATCCCTTTTGGCTCAAGGTCACTAAGGGACTTTTGTTAATCTCTTTGAGTAGCTCCATGCCATGCTTTACTTTGCCATTTTCAGATCCTGTAGCATGTAGTTTTGTTGCTCTGAAGAGGGCTACCTGATCTGAAATTCCAGACAAGTGTTGATTTCACTAAGTCTGAGATATGTTTGCCATATGCATTTTTGCCATGCTTGTTTGAACCTGTTAATGGATTAATTGGCCGTAGCTCAGTGCTAGACTTTTGTTAAGCATCTTGTGTGCATCCCTGCCATGTATTTTGTTGTCATGTTTGGGTGCTGTAGCATGTTCATCTCATTGCATTTAGATGCCTACTTGCTGTAAATCGCAGACAGGGGTCATATTTGAATCGTTTGCCATTTCCAAACCGTAACTCCGATTCCGGCGTTCTTTATATCGTTTTCAAGCGATTTCATCTCATCTTTCCAGTGGCACACTTGATTTCCCAAGTTGAGGCCATGTTCATGCATTTCCTGTCATATCTTGCATTTTGCATCTCGCATCGCATCCCGCATAGCATATCATCTTTGCATCGTGTTGTTTGAGTTTGCACGTGGTTGATTGTATCCTTGTTGCTTGTTTGTCTTGTTTGGGTAGAGCCGGGAGACGAGTTCACTAACAAGGAGCCTGTTGAGTTTGCTTTCGAGGATCCAGTCAACTCTGACAACTTTGCAGGCAAGATGATCATACCCTCGAAATCACTACTATCTTTGCTTTGCTAGATGCTCGCTCTTTTGCTATGCCAATGCTATGATGCCTACCACTTGCTTGCAAGCCTCCCAAATTTACATGTTAAACCTCTAACCCACCATTGTCCTAGCAAACGGTTGATTGGCTATGTTACCGCTTTGCTCAGCCCCTCTTATAGCGTTGCTAGTTGCAGGTGAAGATTGAAGGCCGTTCCTTGTTGGAACCTTTATTTACTTGTTGGGATATCATTATATTATCTTGCTATCTTAATGCATCTATATACTTGGTAAAGGGTGGAAGGCTCGGCCTCTCGCCTAGTGTTTTGTTCCACTCTTGCCGCCCTATTTTCCGTCATATCGGTGTTATGTTCCCGGATTTTGCGTTCCTTACGCGGTTGGGTTATAATGGGAACCCCTTGATAGTTCGCCTTTATTAAAGCTTTTCCAGCAATGCCCAACCTTGGTTTTACCATTTGCCACCTAGCCTTTTCTTTCCCTTGGGTTCTGCAGACTCAAGGGTCATCTTATTTTAACCCCCCCGGGCCAGTGCTCCTCTGAGTGTTGGTCCACCTGTCAGCTGCCGGTGGCCACCAGGGGCAACTCTCGGCTGGCCTACCCGTACCTAAGACAATCTGAGTGTGCCCTGAGAAAGAGATATGTGCAGCTCCTATTAGGATTTGTCGGCACATTCGGGTGATGTTGCTGGTCTTGTTTTAACCTGTCGAAGTGTCTTGAATTACCGAGATACCGAGTCTGATCGGAACGTCTTGGGAGGAGGTCTATTCCTTCATTGACTGTGAGAGCTTGTCATGGGCTAAGTTGGGACTCCCCTGCAGGGATTTGAACTTTCGAAAGCCGTGCCCGCGGTTATGGGCAGATGGGAATTTGGTAATGTCCGGTTGTAGATAACTTGAACCTTAACTTAATTAAAATGAATCAACAGTGTGAGTTACCGTGATGGCCTCTTCTCGGTGGAGTCCGGGAAGTGGACATGGTGTTGGAGTAATGTTTGCGCAGGTTGCTCTCTAGTTTCTCGCTCGCGCTTTGCCTCCTCTTCTCGCTCTCTTTTGCGAATAAGTTAGCCACCATACTTGCTAGTCGCTTGCTGCAGCTCCACATATTTACCTTGCCATACCTATAAGCTTAAATAGTCTTGATCGCGAGGGTGCCCTTTTGCTGAGTCCCTGTGGCTCACAGATTACTATTACACCAAATGCAGGGCCTGATGATTCCACTCCAGCAGACGCGTATGAGCTCAAGTGGGAGTTCGACGAAGACTCACAATGTTACTATGTTTCCTTTCCCGATGATCAGTAGTGGTGCCCAGTTGGGGGTGATTGGGACCGTGTCGCTTGTTGGGTTCTCTTTTATTTTGGCACCGTAGTCGGGCCATGAGTGTTTGGATGATGTAATGTTATTTATGTACTTGATTGACGTGGCGAGTGTAAGCCAACTATTGCTATCTCCCCTTTTATTATCATATTACATGGGATGTTGTGAAGATTGCCTAACTTGCGACATATGCCTTCAATGCGATTATGCCTCTAAGTCGTGCCTCGACACGTGGGAGATATAGTCGCATCGAGGGTGTTACAACAACAAAAGAAGATATTATGTTCTTGAGAGCGAGGCCCGCTCGTACAAGGCGGAGATCGAGGTAGCTCGGCGGGCTGAGGTGGTTGCACCAAGAGCCTCCGCGAGCTACCACTCTGACTACAATGCAGGCTACGGATGGTGATTATCAAGCTAGGACAAAATCCTAAGCTTGGGGGAGTATGTATTTCCACTGACATTACATTCATGTTCACACAGTTCATTCCAGTCGTCGATGTTCACACTTTTTAATTGTATTATCCATGCTAGATTTTTTTTCTTTCTTCTTATGTGTTTGAAAAACTTTGAGAAAACCCAAAAATATTTCGTGCTTCTTTTCAGTTTTTCTTTCTAGTTTAATTATTTGTAGTATTAAAAAGAAAAACCAAAAAGATTTCTCAATTCTTCTTTTGCTTGTTGGGAGTTTTCCTGTGTAAATAGTTTTTCTCATTTTTGTTTTTCTTTCTTCAAGAAAACTAAAAACTCCAAAAATATTTTAGTGTGTTTCTCTGAAATTCTTTCTATTTATTGAGTCATACCAAGGAGAAGATCACGATTAAAATGTTGAGTGGGTCTCATATGCATTATTGTTGATCTAACAAAGAGCCCAAATTGCTTTGTCTTCTCCTTTTGAATAAAATGTTTGTAGATTCCAGCTTAGTCCACGACACTCTTGAGCTATTATTATTTTCGTATAATTCGGTCGTGCAAGTGAAAGGAAATAATGACGACATTTGTGTTGGGGAACGCAGTATTTCAAAAAATTTACCTACGATCACGCAAGATCTATCTAGGAGATGCATAGAAACGAGAGGGCGAGAGTGTGTCTATGTACCCTCATAGACCGAAAGCGGAAGCATTTAGTAACGCGGTTGATGTAGTCGAACGTCTTCGCGATCCAACTGATCCATGTACCGAACGTACGGCACCTCCGCGATCTGCACACGTTCAGCTCGGTGACGTCCCTTGAACTCTTGATCCAGTTGAGGCTGAGGGAGAGTTACGTCAGCACGACGGCATGGTGACGGTGATGATGAAGTTACCGACATAGGGCTTCGTCTAAGCACTACGACAATATGACTGAGGTGTAAAACTATGGAGGGGGGCACCACACATGGCTAAAGATTAACTTGTGTGTCTATGGGGTGCCCCCTCACACGTATATAAAGGAGGGGAGGAGGAGGCCGTCCGGCCCTAGGGGGCGCCCAAGGAGGGGAGTCCTGCTAGGACTCATAGTCCTAGTAGGATTCCACCAAGAGGGAGAGAGGGGGAAGGAAGGAGAGGGAGAGAGGTAGAAGAAAAAGGGGGGCGCCGCCCCCCTTCCCTTGTCGAATTTGGACTGCAAGCGGAGGGGGGAGCGGCCTGCCCTGGCTGCCCTCCTCTCTCTCCATTAAGGCCCATGGTGGCCCATTAGTTCCCCTGGGGGGTCCGGTAACCCCTCTGGCACTCAGGTTTTACCCAAAACCATCCAGAACACTTCCGATGTTCAAATACCATGGTCCAATATATCAATATTTATGTCTCGACCATTTCGAGACTCCTCGTCATGTCCGTGATCTCATTAGGGACTTCGAACAACCTTCAGTTCATCAAATCACATAACTCATAATACAAATTGTCGTCGAACGTTAAGCGTGCAGACCCTATGGGTTCGAGAACTATGTAGACATGACTGAGACACATCTCGGGTCAATAACCAATAGAGGAACCTAGATGCTCATATTGGTTCCTACATATTCTACGAAGATCTTGATCAGTCAAACCGCATAACATCATACGTTGTTCCCTTTGTCATCGGTATGTTACTTGTCGGAGATTTGATCGTTGGTATCATCATACCTAGTTCAATCTCATTACTGGCAAGTCTCTTTACTTGTTCCGTAATGCATCATCGCGCAACTAACTCATTAGTCACTTTGCTTGCAAGGCTTATAGTGATGAGCATTACCGAGAGGGCCCAGAGATACGTCTCCGAAACACGGAGTAACAAATCCTATTCTCGATCTATGCCAACTCAACAAACATCATCGGAGACACCTATAGAGCATCTTTATAATCACCCGGTTATGTTGTGACGTTTGATAGCACACTAAGTGTTCCTCCGGTATTCGGGAGTTGCATAATCTCATAGTCATAGGAACATGTATAAGTCATGAAGAAATCAATAGGAATAAACTAAACTATCATAATGCTAAGCTAACGGATGGGTCTTGTCCATCACATCATTCTCTAATGATGTGATCCCTTTCATCAAATGACAACACATGTCTATGGCTAGGAAACTTAACCATCTTTGATTATCGAGCTAGTCAAGTAGAGGCATACTAGGGAAACTCTATTTGTCTATGTATTCACACATGTACTAAGTTTCCGGTTAATACAATTCTGGCACGAATAATAAACATTTATCATGATATTAGGAAATATAAATAACAAATTTATTATTGCCTCTAGGGCATATTTCCTTCAGTCTCCCACTTACACTAGAGTCAATAGTCTAGATTACATAGTAATGATTCTAACACCCATGGAGTCTTGGTGCTGATCATGTTTTGCTCGTGAGAGAGGCTTAGTCAACGGGTGTGCAACATTCAGATCCGTATGTATATTGCAAATCTCTATGTCTCCCTCCTTGACTTGATCGCAGATGGAATTGAAGCGTCTCTTGATGTCTCCCTCCTTGATATGAACTCTTTCATCCAGACTCCTTCATTTGCTGCTTCCGAAGTAGCTATGTATTCCGCTTCACACGTAGATCCCGCCACGACGCCCTGCTTAGAACTGCACCAACTGACAACTCCACCATTCAATAAAAATACGTATCAAGTTTGTGACTTAGAGTCATCCGGATCAGTGTCAAAGCTTGCATCGACGTAACCGTTTACGACGAGCTCTTTGACACCTCCATAAACGAGAAACATATCCTTAGTCCTTTTCAGGTATTTTATGTTCTTGACCACTGGCCAGTGATCCACTCCTGGATTACTTTGGTACCTCCCTGCTAAACTAATAGCAAGGCACACATCAAGTCTGGTACACAGCATTACATACATGATATAACCTATGGCTGAGGCATAGGGAATGACTATCATTTTCTCTCTATCTTCCGCAATGGTCGGGCATTGAGTCTGACTCAACTTCACACCTTGTAACACAGGCAAGAACCCTTTCTTTGACTGGTCCATTTTGAACTTCTTCAATACTTTGTCAAGGTATGTGCTTTGTTAAAGTCCAATTAAGCGTCTTGATCAATCTCTATAGATTTTGATGCCCAATATATAAGCAACTTCACCGAGGTCTTTCATTGAAAAAATATTATTCAAGTATCCTTTTATGCTATTCAGAAATTCAGTATCATTTCCAATCAACAATATGTCATCCACATATAATATCAGAAATGCTACAGAGCTCCCACTCACTTTCTTGTAAATACAAGCTTCTCCAAAAGTATGTATAAAACCATATGCTTTGATCACAGTATCAAAGCATATATTCCAACTCCGAGAGGCTTGCACCAGTCCATAAATGGATCGCTGGAGCTTGCACACTTTATTAGCACATTTAGGATCGACAAAACCTTCTAGTTGCATCATATACAACTCTTCTTTGAGATATCCATTAAGGAATGCAGTTTTGACATCCATTTGCCAAATTTTATAATCATAAAATGCAGCAATTGCTAACATGATTCTGACAAACTTAAGCATCGCTACAGGTGAAAAGGTCTCATCGTAGTCAACTCCTTGAACTTGTCAGAAACCTTTCGCAACAAGTCGAGCTTTGTAGACTATAATATTACTGTCTGCGTCAGTCTTCTTCTTGAAGATCCATTTATTCTCTAGGGCATGCCGATCATTGGGAAATTCAACCGAAGTCCACACTTTGTTCGGACACATGGATCCCATCTCAGATTTCATGGCCTCAAGCCATTTCGTGGAATCTATCTCATCATCGCTTCCTCATAGTTCGTAGGTTCGTCATGGTCAAGTAAAATGACCTCCAGAACTGGATTACCATACCACTCTGGTGCGGATCTTACTCTGGTTGACCTACGAGGTTCGGTAGTAACTTGATCAGAAGTTTCATGATCATCATCATTAGCTTCCTCACTAATTGGTGTAGGAATCACTAAAACTGATTTCTATGATGAAGTACTTTCCAATAAGGGACAAGGTACAATTACCTCATCAAGTTCTACTTTCCTCCCAGTCACTTCTTTTGAGAGAAACTCCTTCTCTAGAAAGGATCCATTCTTAGCAACGAATATCTTGCCTTCGGATCTGTGATAGAAGGTGTACCCAATAGTCTCCTTTGGGTATCCTATGAAGGCACATTTCTCCGATTTGGGTTTGAACTTATATGGTTGAGGCTTTTTCACATAAGCATCGCAGCCCCAAACTTTAAGAAACGACAACTTGGGTTTCTTGCCAAACCACGGTTCACATGATATCGTCTCAACGGATTTCGATGGTGCACTAGTTAATGCGAATGCAACCGTCTCTAAAGCATAACTCAAAAACGATAGTGGTAAATCAGTAAGAGACATCATAGATCACGCCATATATAATAAAGTGCAGTTACGACGTTCGGGCACACCATTACGCTATGGTGTTCTAGGTGTCATGAGTTGCGAAAATATTCCGCATTGTTTCAAATGAAGACCAAACTCATAACTCAAATATTCACCTCCACGATCAGATTGTAGAAACTTAATTTTCTTGTTATGATGATTTTCCACTTCACTCTGAAATTCTTTAAACTTTTCGAATGTTTCACACTTATGTTTCATCAAGTAGATATACCCATATCTGCTCAAATCATCTGTGAAGGACAGAAAATAACGACACCCGCTGGGAGCATCAACATTCATCGGACCGCATACATCAATATGTATTATTTCCAACAAGTCTTTTGCTCACTCCATTATTCCAGAGAACGGAGTCTTAGTCATCTTTCCCATGTGGCACGGTTCACAAGCATTAAGTGATTCATAATCAAGTGATCCCAAAAGCCCATCGACATGGAGTTTCTTCATGTGCTTTACACCAATATGACCTAAACGGCAGTGCCACAAATAAGTTGCACTATAATTATTAAACTTATACAGGGGTGGAGCTGCAGCAAATGTTACCCTGATGCACCACTTTAAGATGGTGTAAAATTTCAAGTAACGACAATAGTAAATAAAAGTGTGTTTTATAACTTATACCTGACATAATAGAAGACTAATTAAATGCAAAACATAGCCGTCAAATGCTTAGAATAACAAGGAAACAACGAACAAAATTACTTGAAAATGATGTCTTCCATTTTGAAACTCCAAAATACGTCATCACATACTAAGATTGAATATCCTACAATATAAAAATAATAAAATTAAATTTTCCAGCGGAACAAAGAAGAATGGTGAAATGAAAATATTTAAGTAGCTAAATTCAAGCCAGGCTCTTAATTCTTGAAACCAATATTTTTAGTCCCAAACTCTCAAATATTTAAAAATTATTTTCTCTTAGCTAGCAATGTTCATTAGCCAATTACTTTCTTCTTACCGAATATTTCAAATTAGGATGTTCATGTTTTATCAATTTCCTTTTTGCCCTCATCAAAATGCATCTCCTCTTCCCAATTCAATTCTTTCGGAGATCTCGTGATAATACTTTACTTTTGAATAAGGACATCCCATGGTATATGTAAATTTGACTAGCAAAATTCCACATGGGACATGAAAAATTTGACAACTACAAATTCCAATGCCTATGTTCGGCCAAAACCCATTGATTTAAATGGAGTCATAGAAGCCAAATGTGGGATGCCCAAAACATTTACTATGCAAAGGAAAACGAAAGGACAGATGTATATATGCCAGGCAGTGAATATATCCTTTGCCTTTTTTGGAATCTATTGACTGCAAATTCATACAAAAAATTACAAGGATTTAGAATAATTATTGAAAAGAATTAGACAAGAGGCAAGGGCGTTACCCAGACAGAACTAGAATTGGCTGCAATCTGAAGTGTCGACGAACGATTGGACAAAGTAGATCACGTTCTTGCTGAGATCGATTCACGAAGCCGGCGTAGTCGCGTCGATCGGCACAACCACTCCTGGGCATGGCGTCGCCTCGATCGACCGCTCCCACTTGGCGGCGAGGAGTGGGGATTGGAAACCGTTGTGTGGCTGCGCACAGGTAATGGATAGCCACGCGTGGAGAGGCCGTACTAAGCGTACGACCCAATTGTGGGCAGTGGGCTGCGGACGTGTGCGGGCGTAGGCCGTCATGCGGCTGCGATCGTGGACCCTGATGCACCACTTCACCTCAACCCTGATACCCAAGCCTTTTTCAGTATGACATGTACTAGTATATATGAAATTGGACCCGTATTATTGTGCCTCGGGGTCGGCCCATTGGGCTCCACCCCTGGACTTATATCTTTTGGCTTCAATACTATGAATATGTGTATCACTACTATCGAGATTCAACAAAAATAGACCACTCATCAAGGGTGCATGACCATAAAAGATATTACTCATATAAATAGAACAACCATTATTCTTGGATTTAAATGAATAACCGTCTCGCATCAAACAAGATCTTGATATAATGTTCATGCTTAACGCTAGCACCAAATAACAATTATTCAGGTCTAAAACTAATCCCGAAGGTACATGTAGAGGTAGTGTGCCGACAGCGATCACATCGACTTTGCAACCATTTCCCAAACACATCATCACCTCGTCCTTAGCCAATCTTCGCTTAATCCGTAGCCCCTGTTTTGAGTTGCAAATATGAGCAACAGAACCAATATCAAATACCCAGGCGCTACTACGAGCATTAGTAAGGTACACATCAATAACATGTATATCAAATATACCTTTCACTTTGCCATCCTTCTTATCCGCCAAATACTTGGGGTAGTTCCGCTTCCAGTGACGAGTCCCTTTGTAGTAGAAGCACTCAGTCTCAGGCTTAGGTCCAGACTAGGGCTTCTTCACTTGAGCAGCAACTTTCTTGTCGTTCTTCTTGAAGTTCCCCTTCTTCCCTTTGCCCTTCTTCTTGAAACTAGTGGTCTTATTGACCATCAACACTTGATGCTCATTCTTGATTTCTACCTCCGTAGCCTTTAGCATTGCGAAGAGCTCGGGAATTGTCTTATCCATCCCTTGCATATTATAGTTCATCATGAAGCTTTTGTATCTTGGTGGAAATGATTGAAGAACTCTGTCAAGGACACTATTATCTGGAAGATTAACTCCCAGTTGAGTCAAGTGGTTGTGGTACCCAGACATTTTGAGTGTATGTTCACTGACAGAACTATTCTCCTCCATTTTGCAGCTGTAGAACTTATTGGAGACTTCATATCTCTCAATCCGGGCATTTGCTTGAAATATTAATTTCATCTCCTGGAACATCTCATATGCTCCATGACGTTCAAAACACCGCTGAAGTCCCGATTCTAAGTCGTAAAGCATGTCACACTCAACTATCGAGTAGTCATCATCTTTGCTCTGCCAGACTTTCATAACATCTGGAATTGCTCCCGCAGTGGGCTTTGCACCAAGCGGTGCTTCCAGGACGTAATTCTTCTGTGTAGCAATGTGGATAATCCTCAAGTTACGGACGCAGTCCGTGTAGTTGCTACCATCATCTTTCAACTTAGCTTTCTCTAGGAATGCATTAAAATTCAAAGGAACAGTATCACGGGCCATTTATCTACAACAACATAGACATGAAAAATACTATCAGGTACTAAGTTCATGATAAATTAAAGTTCAATTAATCATATTACTTAAGAACTCCCACTCAGATAGACATCCCTCTAGTCATCTAAATGACCATGTGATCCATATCAACTAAACCATGTCCGATCATCACGTGAGATGGAGAAGTTTTCAATGGTGATCATCACTATGTTGATCATATCTACTATATGATTCACGCTCGACCTTTCGGTCACAGTGTTCCGAGGCCATATCTGCATATGTTAGGCTCGTCAAGTTTAACCTGATAATCTTCTTGTGCAAAGCTGGCTTGCACCGATTGTATGTGAACGTAGAGCTTAACACACCCGATCATCATGTGGTGTCTTGGCACGATGAACTTTAGCAATGGTGCATACTCAGGGAGAACACTTATACCTTGAAATTTAGTGAGAGATCATCTTATAATGCTAACGCCGTACCAAGCAAAATAAGATGCATAAAAGATAAACATCACATGCAATCAATATAAGTGATATGATATGGCCATCATCATCTTGTGCCTTTCATCTCCATCTCCAAAGCACCGTCATGATCACCATCGTCACCGTCTTGACACCTTGATCTCCATCATAGCATCGTTGTCATCTCTCCAACTATTGCTTCTACGACTATCGCTACCGCATAGTGATAAACTAAAGCAAATTACATGGCGATTGCATTTCATACAATAAAGTGACAACCATATGGCTCCTGCCAGTTGCCGATAACAGTTACAAAACATGATCATCTCATACAACAATTTATATAATCACGTCTTGACCATATCACATCACAACATGCCCTGCAAAAACAAGTTAGACGTCCTCTACTTTGTTGTTGCAAGTTTTACGTGGCTGCTACGGGCATCTAGCAAGAACCGTTCTTACCTACGCATCAAAACCACAACGCATCAAATGTGTTGTTTTAACCTTCAACAGGGACCGGGCGTAGTCAAACTCAATTCAACTAAAGCTGGAGAAACAGACACCCACTAGCCACCTGTGTGCGAAGCACGGCGGTAGAACCAGTCTCAAGTACGCAGTCATGTATTGTTGGTCTGGGCCGCTTCATCCAACAATACCGCTTAATCAAAGTATGACATGCTGGTAAGCAGTATGACTATTATCGCCCACAACTCTTTGTGTTCTACTTATGCATATAACATCTACGCATAGGATTCGTAAGATTTGATGCGTTATAGGATTCAAGTGGGCATGCCACTACAAATCCTATTCCTATGTTTGCAGGATCCTACGAATCAAAGAGGCTCAAAGTGTCCATCACAACCGACCGTATAGACCTCTACACTACAAATGCCCCTTCTCATCTTCAGTACAAGGAACATACTGTACTACTATCATACTCCCTCCGTTCCAAAATATAAGTCTTGGTAGAGATTTCCACTATTGATCACATACAGATGTATCAGATACATTTTAGAGTGTAGATTCACTCATTTTGCACCATATGTAGTCCATGGTGGAATATATACAAAGCCTTGTATTTAGGAATGGGGAGAGAGTACATATTAAAGAAGAACGGAAGAGGAAGATGGTAAAGAAGAGCAAGTAGATTTTGGATAATAAAATGTTGGTTGCGCAGTGCCCACACATGATGAACCAGAGCGCATTAAGAATACAACTCCCAGCTGTCTCTCGGCCATTTCAGGCGGTTGGATGAAGATCCTGCATCTCCTAACCCTTCTTCTTCCTCCTATCTAATTCTTCCCATACAGAACACCGCACGGGCCGCCGGCCGGACCACCGCCCCCCACCGCCTGTGTTCCTCTGTCACCCACACCCCCACCCCAACCCCCACCCGCGTCGAGTTTTCTTCGTTCAGCGAGGCCCCATAACCACCCGAGCCCCTTCCATCGCACCGGCGAACTCCGGCGAGCTCTGAAAAATCGACTGACCCAATTTTGAAACTTAGTCTACTGTGATTTAATTAGAGTGGAATATAAAAGGGGAAAACCATAAGCATTGGGAGTACAGTGTTGAGCGTGCCATGGCGGATCTGAAGGTGCAAACCGGACAAAGGCGACTTCGCAACCAAGACAAGAAATCAGAGTAAAGCAGTGGCGATCTATTTTCTTGCTACGATAAATAAGTTGAGCAGATACGAAAGAGTAGCGCCTCTGGTGCGGCGCCGTGTACGCATCTGCTGAGAATTTGATGGTGCTACGATAGCGATGGCTGTCGGTGGTGTGGAAGCAGATCTAGGATTGTAGACGGTGGCGGCAGGGCGCGATGGACGAGACGGTCGTAGGAGCGGCGCCGGCAAGGTGGACGACGGCGGGGATGAAGCGAGAGGACGGGATGCAAGGATCCCGGTCCGAAACGTGGATGAGAGAGGTCAATCTCTTGTAATGGACGGTGGCGTCGGGGTATCACCTACGGCATGGTGGAGGAGGACGGGGGTGGATGGGGTGGCGAACGGCGGCGGACGGAGGAGGGTGGGGTGGAGAGGTTGTTTTGGCACCCACAGAGTACGAATGGGCAAAAGGGAGGTAGAGAGGAAGGGGGGAACCATGTTTTCAGGGCGCGCTTGTCTCAAATGCGAGGAAATTTAGAAATTTAGCCCGCGTTTCAAATTTCTACTACATCACAACACCATTAGTCGGTTGGGGATAGGACGGTAATCTCGCATACACCGAATATTTGCTGACGAGAGTTTGTTTTTGGCGCCCACCGTGTATGAATATGAATCAGGGAGGGAGTCGATTTCGGCCGAGGACACACTGTGTTTTGGCACCCACCGTGTATGAATCCGGGTGAGAGGCGGTTACATCATGTTTGGGTGAAATTACAAACCTACCCCTATTGAAACCTATAGAAATACAGCAGATAGGCTTTGCGTGGCAGGGATAGGCAGTAGTGATTTCCGTCTCGCAGATTTTGGTTTCGGGCGGTTACTGTGACTTTCCCCGCTTCGTTCAAATTTTGCAGAGTGCACGTTTACCGTGCCAACACAATTCTAATCCTGTTTGTATTCTATTTTTTTCGGGCGGGATCCATTTTCAATTGGAATTACATTCTATATACATCATTTTTTATATATACTTTCAAAAGCACAACAAAGAATTCTGCTCCTTATATGTATAATATGATTTACAAATACAATGATCTCGAAATATTAAGGTTGAATTTGAAAAAAAATTAACCAAATTATGTTCTACTAAAATGTATGGATCAATAATATCTACATACTAAATAACATAGATGTGCCTGAATTCATATGAGTATGCATGTTTGATAGATCAATTTTGGTTCGAGTATGGATTACATGTATCATCATCTCGAATTCAAATATTTGAATCCCTTTTTTGTTCACTCCTTTCACGCCCATCTCCCTCGCATGCTTGCTTCTTTAGGTAGCTATCACTCTCTTTTCTCCAGCTCACCCGCATGCTCACTTCATGTTTCTCCTATCCTCGCAAACATGGTCTCTCGACGTCTCCCTTGAGAAGTGTCACACTCTCCCTATCATTATACATTACACGGTTTTCATTATCTCTCACGTCTTTCACTTTGTCTTTATCTCTATGGAATTCTCTCACACACCCTATATGTCTCTACATATGACTCGTACCACTAAAATTACTCTCTCTCTCTCTCTCCTATAGACACAACATTTGTTGCGGTCTCCTTTTCGTCTCCATCCCAGACTGACATTATTCATTTGTTTACCGATCAGACAACCCTGGCTACCGTGTCCTCTCTCTCACACAGACACACACACAACTCCTGCTTCCACTCCCCTTCCCGACTACCGTCTCTCTCTCACACACACAAAACTCTCGCTTTCGCACGCCGACTCGTATTTCTCTCACAAACATTTATCGACTAGCTAGCCTCTAGATAGGTTTATACACCCGCACACTCGTGCTTCCACCATCGCATACATGTCTCTCTCCCGCTCCTTGTATCTATGTAGATTTTTCTTCCCTTCTTGAGACACGCCCTCTCGATCGTGCACACACACACTATCGCCTCATTTTAAGCTGATACCTATCGCACACACACTCCTTGTGTCTTTGTCACACATGCACTCCGTCCTCCTCCACTCTCCCACTCTCTCACACACACATGGGACTTTTGCCACAACTAGCAAGATGCCCATGCGTTGCACGGAACATCAAGATGCATTTGTATGAGTAGTTTATCTTGTGGGGGAAAAGGATGAACGAGGGTGTCGGGACCCTGATCCTAAGTCACACCGATCTAGCATGTAACACTTCATATCACTTTGCGGCCTCACGCACGGTATTCCCACGGGTGCCACCTTACCTGGCCCGGGACCGTTTGCGCCTTTCGGCTCACGTATATGATAGTGTCGCTAGCATCCATATGACAGAGAACCCGGGCCAACATGACTAGTCGTGAACCCAAAGTGGCACTAACTTACAGGGACATGCATACATGAATCAACCTCGAGCATGTCAGTCAACAGCGTATGAATCCGGGCTGTAGCACTGGGCTAACAGGACTCTGGGAACTCGGGCTGTAGCAGGCTAGGCAGGACTCCGGATGTCACCGCGTGACATTTCCCCGAAGGGACAGACACAGGAACGAAGTGAATCACATGCCGGCCAGTCAAGTGTTCCGGAGCAGTAGTGCTGGGCTAGCAGGACTCTGGTGAACCGGGCTGTAGCGGACTACTATGGCTCATGGAAGCACTAGACTACATTTCCCCATAAGAGAGGCTTCCAGGGATAAACAACTAGGTTGTCGGATCCCACACATAGCAATACACGTTACACGTACGCATAACATGCAAGTATGTGCTATACAACATGGCATCACAACATAACTCAAACTCATATAGATAAAGGCCCAGAAGAGCCACATAGCATTCAATACAAACACGGGTCTCATGACCCATCATTCAGAGCATACAAGCAACGGAAGCATTACATGTCTGAGTACACACAACTACAAAAGGAAAAGACTAAGAAGCCTGACTAAACACGACCCTTCCAAGGGTACAGGATCGTAGCTGGGATACAAGCTACTCATCGAGGTCACTAGTGTAACCAACTGCAAAACATAAATAAGCAAACGTGAGTACAAAGGTACTCAGCAAGTCTTACACCAGAACTATCTACATATGCAACATTATCAACAAGGGGGTGGTGGAGTTTTAACAGCAGCAAGCCAGCTTTGACTAAGTGGCTAGCCTATACTACAAGTATCAGAAACTTCTTTGAGGTGAGGAGACGCACACGAGTCCACATATTCACCATATCAATACTCCACTATGGATTTGTTCCCGTCTCCCTACGAGAAGGCCATCCATAGCACTCACGCTTATCTTGTGTATTTTAGAGTATCCACTTCAAGTTGTCTATGTACTACATAAGTCCTCCAAGTTTCCATATCCGAGGAAAACGGCTATTCGAATAGATAATGTTAACCCTGCAGGGGTGTACTTCTTCACACACGCTCCCGCCACTTATCGCCCTGTACACGTCATGTACCTTGGCAACCTTCAAGCGGAAGCCGGGCGAGGGTGCCGGCCACGACCTGACCACACAAGTCTCTCATCCAGGTTTATCGCCTATTCGGGTTCCATCCGCAAGGAGATCCAGCCGGGGTGTCGCTCACGGCGCCAAACGATGTGAGCAGGGTTCCCAAGCCCACCATCCGGGTGCCACTTAGAGTATCCACTTCAAGTAGCACTACCTACAAACGCCAGAAACTAGTTGCAACTCCTGGACAGAGATCAAGTGGATTAATAAGTCGAGAGGGGACGGATAACCGGAACCCAATGTGTGGTAGTAACTAGACTTGGATAACACATAACTCGGTGCTTAGGGACGGCTCCAATGAGACAACCCACCATTTACTCCTACATGGCCTCTCATCGCTACCTTTACCAAAACGTGTTCACACACATAGCCTTTATCGGTAGGACATGTTCACCACTCCGATTCATTCCCGATGAATCAGACCTGACACAACTCTAAGCATAGCTAGCATAAAGAAAACAAGCATGGATGAGTAGGCACATCAAGGCTCAAGCAACTCCTACTCATGCTAGTGGGTTTCAACTATTTACTGTGGCAATGACAGGTCATGCAGAGGAATGGGTTCAACTACCACAACAGAAAGTAGCAGTTGAATCGTTGTTGTCCTAATGCAGTAAAAGGAGCAGGAGCAAGAGAGTGGGATTTATCGAAATGCTCAAAGGGGGGTTGCTTGCCAGATAGAACGACGAAGGGGTACGACTCCTCTGACAGGTACTCAGAACACCTTCCGGTGTGGAACCTATCGAGAAGAAACGGTGCCGGCGATCAACACACAAACAAATGCAACAAAATGATGCATGAACATGACATGTGCAAATGCTACTGTTTGGGCTAATGCAAGATGCTACCAAGTTGGTTGAAGCCCATTTGAATCAAAGATTCAAATGCAATTCAAAATGATGCTTTTAAAATGCCCATATTATGTTTTCACTTATACAACATGTATAAGTTGGTTTTTCATGCATGTAACTGGCATAAATGGATACCTTGCATTTTTATGATAATTTTTCATATATAATGTGTTTCATTCTGAGCTACGGTTGAATTATTATGAATTTTTGAAGTTTAGGCAATATTCTGGAATTTCCCGAGTTAAAATAATTCTAGAAATCAATTATTGCGTCAGCTTGAGGTCAGCACTGCGTCAGCTGGTCAATTGGGTTGACCCTGGTCAAACCTGACCAGTGGGACCCACTGGTCAGTAAACTAACCTAGTTTACTTAGCACTAACCTAGGTTAAACTAATTAGTTTTAAACCTAATCTAAACTAATTAACCGGGCGGGGCCCACATGTCATAGACCTAGGGGATGTCAAAACCCCTGGTCAACCGAGCAAAATTGCCGGCGGCTCAACGCCGGTGAGGCCAGGCGCGGCGGTGCGCTACGGGTTTTGCCTACAGGGGGCCCTTTTGCGCGTGGAGTGCAGCTACGGGATGCGGACGCTCGTCCGCATCCAGCCATGGTGGTGGCGCGACCGGGGAGCGGCTGGAGTGGCGCCGGCGACGACGAGTGCGGCGGCCGGAGCTCGGGTGCGCGTGGGGTTAGCGTTGCGGGGTGCAGGCGGGTAAAGGGAGGCGCTAGCAAGGCTCAGCGCGGGGCAGCAAGCTCGTTGGACACGTGTCTGGGACCAAATGGTCACTGGAGCGTTGCCGCCGACGAGCTCGGGCGGCGGCGCGGTTCAGTCGACAAGGGGGCGACGGTTGCGGGGCGTAAACGAGCTCGAGAAGAGGGGGAACAGACGCAGAATCTCACAGCGGAGGTGACGGGATGGTCAGCGGGCCCAGGGACAAGTCGGAGACGACGGACGGGCGCCGGCGATCTCGGCGGCCGAGAGGTTGAAGACGACGAAATTGATGGCGAAGCAGAGCTCCCGGCGATGTGTGGCTTGACGATGAGGACGAAGGCGACGAGGCGAATCCCTGGGGCACGTCGGGGAGGCGAGAGGGAGGCGGTGGCCGCGGCAACGGCAAGCGGTGGCGTCGGCTGCGCTCGGATGCGTGCGAGAGAGGGTGACAGAGGAGAGGAGAAGCACGGGGGAGAGTGAGAGGGGGTCGGGGAGGCTGCGTGGCGTCTCCAGGGGCGTCTAGAGGGAGGCGGCAAGCAGGAGGTGGCCGGGCGTGCGCCGGCGTGTCGGCCAAGCGCCTCTCATCCTCCTGGCGGGAGGTTGAGGGTGACTGGCAGGGCCAGCTGGCTGGGCCGGCCAGCTGGGCCGCACGGTGCCAGGCCTCAGGTAAGGCCCAGGTAAGTGTTTTCTCTTTTTTGTTTTCTTTTCTATTTCTGACATTTGTTTTTGACTTAAAAATAAATACTAGCACAAATACAAAAATGTTGAGATTCCTTGTGACCACTAGTTATAATATACCAGAGGCCCTCACCAAATTCCAACATTTTTTGGAGCCTCTAAAATATTTATATTATTTTAAACAGCTCCAATTCAAATACATATGGGTTCATTCAAAAATCCAAAATGTTTAGCAAAAATGTGCATCACGTCTGGTTGTTGCTTGCAACATTTTCCAAAGACCATGAACATTTTGGGTTTATTGAAATTCCATTTTTAAATTGAATCTATTTGAATTTGCTTTGGTGCTAGAGTTTGAAACATCCCCATTTCAATTTCATTTGAAACTTAACATGATGCACAAAGCAAACCTATAACATACCAGAACTAGGGATGTGACAACTCGCCCCCACTCGGAAGAATCTCGTCCCGAGATTCAGGAGTTGGCGGAAAGAAAGCGGGGTACTCAAGTCGAAGACGATCTTCTCGCTCCCAAGTAGCTTCTCTCTCGGCATGATGAGACCACTGAACCTTGAGAAACTTGATGTTATGACGTCGAGTGACACGCTCTGCTTGATGCAGAATGCGAACGAGGCACTCTTGATAAGTGAGGTTATCTTGGAGATCAAGCGTTTCGTGGTCCACTCCGCGGATGGGATCCGAGAAGCAACGCCTGAGTTGAGAGACGTGGAAGACATCATGAACTCGAGAAAGATGTGGGGGTAGTTCCAATTGGTAGGCAACCTCTCCTCATTTAGCGAGAATGCGAAAAGGACCGATGTAACGAGGAGCCAACTTGCCCTTGATACCGAAACGATGGGTACCCTTCAAAGGAGTAACCCGAAGGTAAGCCTTGTCATCAACTTCATAAGCCACTTCCTTATGACGACGGTCATACTAGCTCTTTTGACGAGATTGGCCTGTTTTCAAATTCTCACGAATGATGCGAACTTGCTCTTCTACCTCCTGAATCATATCCGGTCCAAAGAATTGTCTTTCACCGGTTTCTGACCAGTTCAAAGGTGTTCGACATCTTCGTCCATACAGAATCTCAAAGGGTGCTTTCTTAAGACTGGATTGGTAGCTATTGTTATAAGCAAACTCGGCAAAGGGAAGACATTTCTCCCAATCCATACCGAATGAGATAACACAAGCTCTAAGCATGTCTTCGAGAATTTGGTTGACCCTTTCCACCTGACCACTTGACTGAGGGTGGAAAGCGATACTTAAGGAAAGATGGGTTCCCATGGCATTCCGGAAACTTTCCCAGAAATGAGAGGTGAAAAGAGTGCCACGGTCTGAATTGATCTCTAGTGGAACACCATGGAGTGACACTATTCGGGAGATATATAAGTCAGCGAGCTGACTAGCAGTGATACTCTCTCGAACAAGTAGGAAGTGAGCCACTTTGGAGAGACGATCAATGACTACGAAGATAACATTATTTCCTTTCTTGGTCCTGGGAAAACCGGTGATGAAGTCCATACCAACTTTGTCCCATTTCCACTCGGGAATAGCTAAAGGTTGAAGGGTGCCAGCAGGTTTTTGATGCTCTGCCTTAACGCGACGACAAACATCACAGTTGGCAATATACTGAGCAATTTCTCTCTTCATCCTAGTCCACCAGAACCTCTGGTGTAGGTCCTGATACATCTTTGTACTACCGGGATGAATCGTGAGAGGGGATTCATGGGCCTCCTATAACGCCCCGGGATCGATGTGCTAGGTGTCGCCCAGTTATTCGTTGTTGTTGCCTTGTCATTGCTTGTGTGTCATGCATTGCATATCATGTCATCATGTGCATTTCATTTGCATACGTGTTCATCTTGTTGCATTTAGATGGCTACTTGCTGTATATCGCAGACCGGTGCCATATTTGAATTGCTTGCCATTTCCAAACCGTAACTCTGATTCTGGCGTTCTTTATATCGTTTTCAAGCGATTTCATCTCATCTTTCCAGTGGCACACTTGGATTTCCAAGTTGAGGCCAGATCCTATCATTCCTTGTCAAATCATGCATATGCATCGCATACCGCATCCTGCATATCATACCATGTTCATGTGTTGGTTGTTTACTATGTTGCGTGCTTCTTTCTGGTGTTTGCTTCTTCAGGTTGGTTCCGATAACGTCGCGTTGTGAGGACCCGTTCGTCTACGTCCGTTTGCCTTCTTCATGGACTCGTTCTTCTTCCTTGCGGGATTTTAGGCAAGATGATCATACCCTCGAAATCACTTCTATCTTTGCTTGCTTAGTTGCTCGCTCTTTTTCTATGCCTGTGCTGCGATACCTACCACTTTCTTATCATGCCTCCCATATTGTTGAACCAAGCCTCTAACCCACCTTGTCCTAGCAAACCATTGATTGGCTATGTTACCGCTTTGCTCAGCCCCTCTTATAGCGTTGTTAGTTGCATGTAAAGATTGAAGTTTGTTCCTTGTTGGAACATGGAGATGTTGTTCCTTGTTGGAACATGCTTACTTGTTGGGATATCACAATATAGCTTATTTAATTAATGCATCTATATACTTGGTAAAGGGTGGAAGGCTCGGCCTTATGCCTGGTGTTTTGTTCCACTCTTTCCGCCCTAGTTTTCGTCATATCGGTGTTATGATCCCGGATTTTGCGTTCCTTACGCGGTTGGGTTATAATGGGAAACCCCTTGACAGTTCGCTTTGAATAAAACTCCTCCAGCAAGGCCCAACCTTGGTTTTACCATTCGCTACCTAGCCTTTTTCCCTTGGGAGTCGCACATCACGAGGGTCATCTTTATTTTAACCCCCCCGGGCCAGTGCTTGTCTAAGTGTTGGTCCAAACTAGAGCCCCTTGCAGTGCCACCTCGGGGAAACTCGAGGGCTGGTTTTAGTTGTACGGATTGCTTATCCGGTGTTGCCCTGAGAACGAGATATGTGCAGCTCCTATCGGGATGTCAGCGCATCGGTTGGTCTTGCTGGACTTGTTTTACCATTGTCGAGGATGTCTTGTAGAACCGGTATACCGAGTCTGATCAGAATGTCTCGGGAGGAAGTCTATTCCTTCGTTGACCGTGAGAGCTTGTCATGGGCTAAGTTGGGACACCCCTGCAGGGATTTGAACTTTCGAAAGCCATGCCCGCGGTTATGGGCAGATGGGAATTTGTTAATGTCCGGTTGTAGAAAACCTGAAGTTGACCTTAATTAAAATATATCAACCGCGTGTGTTACCGTGATGGTATCTTCTCGGCGGAGTCCGGGAAGCGAACACGATGTTGGAGTTATGCTTGACGTAGGTTGTTCTAGGATCACTTCTTGATCATACTTTTATTGACCGTGCTTTGCCTTCTCTTCTCGCTCTCATTTGCGTATGTTAGCCACCATATATACTAGTCGCTTGCTGCAGCTCCACCTCATACCTTTACATTTCCTATAAGCTTAAATAGTCTTGATCGCGAGAGTGTGAGATTGCTGAGTTCCCGTGGCTCACAGATACTTCCAATACCAGCTTGCAGGTGCCGATGAGTCCGTGCAGATGACGCAACCAAGCTCAGGAGGAGCTCGATGAAGATCTTGTCCTTTGTGTTGTTTCGTTCTAGTTGATCAGTAGTGGAGCCCAATTGGGGTCGATCGGGGACCTTGTCGCATTTGGGGTTCTTCTTTTATTTTGGTTCCGTAGTCGGACCTTGATTGAATTTGGATGATGTAATGCTTTATTCATGTAATTGTGTGAAGTGGCAATTGTAAGCCAACTATGTATCTCTTTCCCTTATGTATTACATGAGTTGTGTGAAGATTACCTCACTTGCGACATTGCTTTCAATGCGGTTATGCCTCTAAGTCGTGCTTCGACACGTGGGAGCTATATCCGCATCGAGGGCGTTACAAGTTGGTGTCAGAGCCTTCCCCGACCTTAGGAGCCCCCATTGCTTGATCGTTTTTAGAAGCCATTGTTGAGTCTAGAAAAATGTTTTGAGTCATTTAGGAATTATATATCGGAGAGTTTAGGAATTCTTTTTACTTCCCAGTCTCCTCATCGCTCTGGTGAGGCTTCCTGACGTAGAGTTTTGACTCTTCTCTTCTCAAATTTCACTAAATTTTTTTTAGGATCACGCGGGTATCGTGGAATCGTTCCGATGGTTTTGTGACGAGAACATTGTCTTGGTGCCTCCTGTCAGGGGTTTTGTGGAAGTGTCCCGGGGAGTTGAGCTCTGAGGTGTTGTCGTCACAATTTTATCGTTGCAGTTCTGGAATACCTAAGTTTAGTACGCCGACATCGAAAATATCTTTTATGTAGTTGTTGGTGAGATAACCTCGACGCCACCCAGTACTGGGGCGGGAGTTCGGGAGTATCGCCATAACTTGTATAACGGATGCTTTTCGAAGGTTGAGGTAGATGGTTTCCGAAGTTTTTCTCGGTTATGTGTTGAAGGATGGATACAGCTGGATGTAGGATTTGTTAGTTTTCGGTGAGATATTATGCTTCCCCTGTATCCCCAACACCTGATTGCATAACCAGAAAGTTTCGGGAGTTTACAAGTGGGAATTCAAGTAGCTCTTAGGATATCTTTTCGACAGATGTATGATATGAAATTGGGGTTCGACGTCTAGTGGTCCGCCTATTCACGGTTGGTTTTACAGTGGTCTTGTTGTGTCTTAAAGAGTCCTTGGCTATGCCGACTCGGGGACGCTTTGTATGTCATGTGCACTGCCTTGTACATGATGGTGCTGTACGATCGACCCCGTGTAGGCCCCACCACGAAAACTTCGGACGAAATCTCTATCATATGTTTGTTCCGGCTTATTCCGCAAGCCAATCCTTTGTTTTTGTTTGGAGTTGTGGTATTCGAGTTGCTTCGAAGTGAAGAGTTGATTCCATACCTTTCCTAAATGGTGTTCTTATACTCCGATGTGAATACCAATCCTTCTTGGTAATCGAGACTGTCATGTCAATCCTTTTTCAACCGGCGTGTTTCTCTTCAAGTGGTTCCGATCATTGCAACATCCGCAAGATCAATTATCAGTTCTTCTCAAACGGTGTTCGTTTCATCCATTCCAAATTGTCTTTGTTTTTCCCACCCTCCCACCCTTGTTTCTTCAAGGACTCAGATTTCTTAATCAAGTATCCTTTTATTCATGTGAAGTCTCTCCATCCTTTCCTGTCAATATTCTTATCCGGTGATTCTCATGAAGATTCTAACGGAGCTTCTAGTTCATCATTCTTCGTTTCTTTTATCTTCTTAGGTGGTTTCAAGTCAAGCTTTGTTGACCTTACCCTTTTCCTCATTTCAATGCCTTCTCATACCGGTGTACTTCATAATAATTCACTTCTCACTATTCATTTGTTCCGGCATGCTCAAATTTTCTCAAAAGGCTCGTCTTGTCATTCAAGATTCTTTCAAGCTCTTTCGAGGTTGTTATCTCATTCTAGCCATTTAAATCTTACCGGTGCATTCTCTCTTTTAAATCGTTCTACGGTGTTTCTTTTGAGTGGGCCCTAACCCATAGGTCTTTTCCCAGGATCTTACCCGACTCTTCTTATTTTCCCAGAGCTATTCTCAAATTTCTTTTCGAAGTTTGACGTAAGAATGAATTGTCATCAGTCAAATGTCTTTCTCCAAGATCTTTCAAATTCATTTCATTGTTGATTCAACTTTTATATTCTTCTTTATTCTGGTGCCTCAATAATTCTTGGTGGTGTTTCTCGTTGTCATTCTCATCTTTTGAAGACCGAAGAAGAGTTTCTCTTTAATCTTGCTCCATTCTCTTCAAGATTCATGGTGCTAGCTTGTTGCCATCCTCTCATAATTATTTTCGATTGTGAGAATCTTTTTCACCCATCAAGATATATTCAAGGGTATTTTCAGTTTGATTATCCAGAGCCCATCATTTCAGAAGACTTGTTCATTCTCAGCTTTCAGCTCTCGTTCCCCAAATCTCACCGGTGCATCATTCAATATTCTTTAATCAGCGCGTGATCTCTTCATTTCAGTTGTATCTAAATTCTCTCAAGTATCTTCGTTCATTTTCATTTCTTACGGTGGTTCTTCCAGGTTTCTCTTCCTTATCAATTTATTCGTTGTCAATCCTACCAGTGGCTCAAAGAAGACCTTCCCAAGTTGGCACTATATCTCTCTTAATCCTTTCCACGAGAATAAGTAGTGTGCCAAATCCGTTGCTTGGCATCAATTTAATTGATGAAGGATAAGCATAATGTAATTCTTATTCTTGTTTCATCCAAGTGATTAATTCCTTACTCCGGAGGCTCATCAAATTCTTGATTTCATTTGTTCATCTTTCTTTTCTGGAGTTCCAAGCTTTTCTGCATTATCTCGTCGCGAACATCCATCTAAATTATTGCAAGGCTTCACCTTGTGTTTTCAACTACCCTTTCTTTCCGTTTGATCATTCTTTTGTTTAACGGAGTTCTTCATGGAGGTTCTACATGATGGTTCATCAAGGATTTATATTCCTTCTCGAAATGTTCATCAACTTTCTTTTCAGAGGAGCTCAAGCTTTCTTCATATTGTAATCCGGAGTGCATTTCTTTCTACTGTATCTTTGGAGGTGGTATTATGTCATTCTTGATAATTTGAGTTCATGTTTTCATGATTCACATGTTGTCAAGATTGGGATATTTTAAATCCATCAATCTCGTCATTGGAGCTATCTTGGGTTATATTTCACCTAAAGCCTTCCCTAAGGGTGGTTTCTATCTACGGTGCTTACCAATGACCCAAGTTCTTCATTTATCCTCCCGGTGAAATAAGTTTTCTCGTCTCCTCGTTCATATCAATTCAATTCTTTTTCCCGTGAGTGGCAGGTTGTCACCTCATAATCTGAGATGTATTCCATAAGACCATATCAAGCTTATTCTTTTCATTGTTGGTTTTCCAACAACTCCGTTCTAGCTTTTGTTGTAAGCGTGCTCCCTCAAGACCTTGTTCCCCTTCGTTCACTTCATTCCATTCTTACTTTTGTTCCGGAGGCATTATGATGCTCATATTTTCAACCCATCATCTCGTTTTGTCAAAGATCATGCTCTTTTCATGCCTATCCATTAAGCCGGAGTGCTGTCCGAGATCTTTCTTACCCCTTGTGCCATTCTTTCAATAGTTCCGAAGGCAGTGTATTGTTGTTTTCATCAAGTATCCCCTCATCTTGTCAAGTTCTTATTCAATTCCTTTTTCTTTTCAATCGGAGTGCTGCCCGAAGTTGTTCTCCCTTGTCCCTCTTGTCTAACGGAGTGTTTTCAGCTTCGTCATCTCCGTTGCATTCTTTTCTCGAAATGGTTTAACCTTTCAAGGTTCTTTGGTTTCAGTCGTTTGTCAAAGGAGCAACTTAGTTTTACCTCTCATCTTCCTCTTCCTTTTCCCTCCGGTGCCATTCTAGATCTCGGGATGAGATCCTCTCGTAGTGGTGGAGTGTTGTAATGCCCCGGGACCGATGTGCCAGGTGTCGTCCAGTTATTCGCTGTTGTTGCCTTGTCATTGCTTGCATGTCATGCATTGCATATCATGTCATCATGTGAATTTCATTTGCATACGTGTTCATCTTGTTGCATTTAGATGGCTACTTGCTGTATATCGCAGACCGGTGCTATATTTGAATTGCTTGCCATTTCCAAACCGTAACTCCGATTCCGGCGTTCTTTATATCGTTTTCAAGCGATTTCATCTCATCTTTCCAGTGGCACACTTGGATTTCCAAGTTGAGGCCGGATCTGATCATTCCTTGTCAAATCATGCATATGCAACGCATATCGCATCCCGCATATCATACCATGTTCATGTGTTGGTTGTTTACTATGTTGCGTGCTTCTTTCCGGTGTTTGCTTCTTCGGGTTGGTTCCGATAACGTCGTGTTGTGAGGACCCGTTCGTCTACGTCCGTTTGTCTTCTTCGTGGACTCGTTCTTCTTCCTTGCGGGATTTCAGGCAAAATGATCATACCCTCGAAATCACTTCTATCTTTGCTTGCTTAGTTGCTCGCTCTTTTGCTATGCCTGTGCTGCAATACCTACCACTTGCTTATCATGCCTCCCATATTTTTGAACCAAGCCTCTAACCCACCTTGTCCTAGCAAACCGTTGATTGGCTATGTTACCGCTTTGCTCAGCCCCTCTTATAGCATTGTTAGTTGCAGGTGAAGATTGAAGTTTGTTCCTTGTTGGAACATGGAGATGTTGTTCCTTGTTGGAACATGCTTACTTGTTGGGATATCACAATATATCTTATTTAATTAATGCATCTATATACTTGGTAAAGGGTGGAAGGCTCGGCCTTATGCCTGGTGTTTTGTTCCACTCTTTCCGCCCTAGTTTCCGTCATATCGGTGTTATGTTCCCGGATTTTGCGTTCCTTACGCGGTTGGGTTATAATGGGAACCCCTTGACAGTTCGCTTTGAATAAAACACCTCCAGCAAGGCCCAACCTTGGTTTTACCATTCGCTACCTAGACTTTTTCCCTTGGGAGTCGCGCATCCCGAGGGTCATCTTTATTTTAACCCCCCCAGGCCAGTGCTTGTCTAAGTGTTGGTCCAAACTAGAGCCCCTTGCAGCGCCACCTCGGGGAAACTCGAGGGCTGGTTTTAGTTGTACGGATTGCTTATCCGATGTTGCCCTAAGAACGATATATGTGCAGCTCCTATCGGGATGTCGGTGCATCGGGTGGTCTTGCTGGACTTGTTTTACCATTGTCGAGGATGTCTTGTAGAACCGGGATACCGAGTCTGATAGGAATGTCTCGGGAGGAGGTCTATTCCTTCGTTGACCGTGAGAGCTTGTCATGGGCTAAGTTGGGACACCCCTGCAGGGATTTGAACTTTTGAAAGCCGTGCCCGCGGTTATGGGCAGATGGGAATTTGTTAATGTCCGGTTGTAGAAAACCTGAAGTTGACCTTAATTAAAATATATCAACTGTGTGTGTTACCGTGATGGTCTCTTCTCGGCGGAGTCCGGGAAGCGAACACGGTGTTGGAGTTATGCTTGACGTAGGTTGTTCTAGGATCACTTCTTGATAATAATTTTATTGACCGTGCTTTGCCTTCTCTTCTCGCTCTCATTTGCGTATGTTAGCCACCATATATGCTAGTCGCTTGATGCAGCTCCACCGCATACCTTTACCTTTCCTATAAGCTTAAATAGTCTTGATCGCGAGAGTGTGAGATTGCTGAGTCCCCGTGGCTCACAGATACTTCCAATACCAGCTTGCAGGTGCCGATGAGTCCATGCAGATGACTCAACCAAGCTCAGGAGGAGCTTGATGAAGATCTTGTCCTTTGTGTTGTTTCGTTCTAGTTGATCAGTAGTGGAGCCCAGTTGGGGTCGATCGGGGACCTTGTCGCATTTGGGGTTCTTCTTTTTATTTTGGTTCCATAGTCGGACCTTGATTGAATTTGGATGATGTAATGCTTTATTCATGTAATTGTGTGAAGTGGCGATTGTAAGCCAACTATGTATCTCTTTCCCTTATGTATTACATGGGTTGTGTGAAGATTACCTCACTTGCGACATTGCTTTCAATGCGGTTATGCCTCTAAGTCGTGCTTTGACACGTGGGAGCTATAGCCGCATCAAGGGCGTTACACCTCCTTAAGGATCAGTTGTTGCATCTGTTGACATTTGGGAACCACCAAACGGTTTCCAAAGTAAACACCACCTCGTTCATCCATAGAGAAACAATCAGCAACTCCCTTGGAAATATTTTTCTTGATCCGGGAGATTCCCGTATCATGCTTCTGAGCCTCTATGATCTGATCCGTAAGGGTAGGTTTCGCCACCAAGGTAGAAAGGGAACCATGAGGAGCTATGTGAAGGTTAAGCTTACAGAATTCCTCATGGAGGGGTGGTTGACATTGTTGCAACATGAGGTTGTTGCAATAGGATTTATGACTTAAAGCATCAGCCATGACATTGGCTTTGCCTGGGGTGTAGGTGTTTTCTAAGTCGTAATCCGAGATCAACTCCAACCAACGTCTTTGTCTGAGATTCAGATCCGGTTGGGTGAAGATATACTTGAGACTCTGATGGTCAGTGTTGATTTCGCAACGGTTACCAAGAAGGTAATGTCGCCAAGTCTTAAGTGCATAGACTACGGCTGCAAGCTGTAGATCATGTGTAGGATAATTTTCCTCATGTGGATGCAACTGTCGAGATGAATAGTCAATCACATGACGATCCTGCATAAGAATGCAACCTAGTCCTTGACGTGAAGCGTCGCAATAGATAACAAAGTCTTTAGTGAAATCCGGTGGCACGAGTATGGGCGCAGAAGTCAGGCGTCTTTTCAGTTCCTGAAAACCGTGCTCACACTGTGGGGTCCACTCAAACCTTTTATCTTTCTTAAGAAGCTCCGTGAGGGGTTTGGCCACTTTGGAGAAGTTTTCAACGAAGCGGCGGCAATAACTGGCTAGACCAAGGAAACTCCTAACTTGTTTGACCGTTTTGGGTGGAGTCCAATCGAGAACGGCTTTAACTCTCTCGGGATTGATAGCAATGCCATTACCAGAGATCACGTGGCCTAGATAGGTCACTTCTGGCAACCAAAATTCACACTTGGAGAACTTGGCATAAATGTAGTGCTCTCTGAGTTTTCCTAACACAAGTCTAAGATGTTCGGCATAATCTTCCTCGTTCTTGGAGTAAATAAGAATATCATCGAGGTAAACCACGACGAACTTATCCAAGTACTCCATAAAGATCGAGTTCATCAAGCGGGAGAAAGTAGCTGGAGCATTGTTTAGGCTGAAAGACATCACGGTGTACTCGTATTGACCATAACGAGTGACAAAGGCCGTTTTGGGGATGTCCCCATTTCTGATTTTGATTTGGTGGTAGCCTAACCTCAAATCCATCTTGGAAAAGACTGAGGATCCGACGAGCTGATCATACAGGTCGTTGATCCTGGGGAGCGGATACTTGTTCTTTATCGTGACCACATTAACGGGACGATAATCTACAACCATCCGATCCGTACCATCCTTCTTCTTGACGAAGAGGACATGACAAGCCCAAGGAGAAGAACGGGGACGAATGAAACCTTTTTGCAAGGACTCATCAAGATGTTTCTTAAGCTCGGCTAACTCCAAAGGTGCCATCTTGTATGGTCTCCTAGAGATTGGAACAGTTCCTGTGATAAGTTCTATGACAAACTCTACATCTCTGTCAGGTGGAACACCTGGCAGTTCTTCTGGAAAGACATCCGGGAAGTCACGGACTACCGAAACATCTTCAAGGTCTGTAAGAGGGCTGGCATTAAGAGAATAGAGTTGACGCCTTGCAACCCTAGTAGAGACAGTGACTATTTTGCCGAATGGATGTGTAAGTTGAACAGATCTGGTGTAACAATCGATCTTGGCATGATGAGCTGTCATCCAGTCCATGCCCAAGATGATGTTAATATCTGAAGACTTGAGGGATATCAAAGAAGCAAGGAATACCAGTCTGTCAACAAGGATTCCATTACCATGGCTTACCTTGGAGGTTTGCCATTTGGAACCAGGAGTCTGGATTATTAGTGGAGTTGGCATATCACAAAATGACATGTCGTGCAACCGAGCATAACCTTCAGATATGAAGGAGTGGGATGCTCCAGTATCGAACATAACTGAAGCTGGGTGACAATTGACAAGAAGCGTTCCCAGTACAACATCGGGATCATCTTGAGCTTCTGTAGCTGAGACATGGTGCACACATGCTCGTTCAATGGAGGCTGGCTTGGTACCGATCATCTTGCCTGATGGCTTCTCACGGCCAACAGACCTCTCAGACTGGGGTGGAGTATAACTGGACTGAGGGCAGTCACGTGCATAGTGTCCTGGTTCTCCGTAGGTGAAGCAAGTTCCTGAGGTAGGACGTGGTCCTACATTGGCAAGTGGTCCACTAATAGGCCTGGGTGGAGCACGTTGCTGAGCTGGGTGAGCCACCACATTGGATGGCCTCGGTGCATATCCAGGTGGAAGAGCCGAGTTCTGAATCCAAATCCATCGCTTTTGAGAGCCAGAGCGGGAGGAAGAACCCAGATCACGGTTGTGCTTACGAGACTCCTTGTAAGTGAGTTGAGTTGTCTCTGCATTAATGGCCTTGTTCACAAGAGCCTGGAAAGTACCACAATGATGCAGGTGGAGATCATGACGCGACTTAGGGTTGAGACCCTTCCGGAACCTAGCTTGCTTCTTGGCGTCCGTGGACACTTCTTCTGTAGCATAGCAGGTGAGGTTTCCAAACTCTCTACTGTAAGCATCAACAGGCAGCTTACCCTGGGTAAAACTACATAACTCTTCCCTCTTGTGGTCAATGAGAGCCTAAGGAATGTGGTGCTCACGAAAAGCCTCGGTGAAATCCTTCCAGGTAGGAATCTGGCCAGCTGGAAGCATAGCCTCATAGCTGTGCCACCAAATACTAGCAGGACCTTCCAGGTGATAGGTAGCATAGGTGACCTTGTCACCTTCAGTCACGCTCGCAGAATGCAACTTGTGAATGATGCTCCGGAGCTAGTCATCTGCATCGAGTGGCTCAATAGAATGATGGAAGGTGGGTGGTTTCAGACCAATGAAGTCGGTGATGGAAACCAACTTCTTACGCTGATGTGCGGTGTTCTGCTCAATTTGTGCCAGCAAGCGGTTAGTCTCACGCTTGTTCCTCTCAGATGCTAACAAGAACTCTGCCATCAAAGGCTAGTCAGGAGGATCCTCATCCCACCATCTCCGTGGTTCTTGCTATGAGCAACTAAACCTCGGTTAGCAGACGACATCCTGGCACAGAAACCAAGGAAACAAGGATGGAATTAGCATCGACATAAGGATGCGGAATGTAATGCAAAAGCATTGGAAACTATTGAAATCCTAGAAAAATTTCGGCAGCATAACGGCTGTAAATGCTCAAAAGGATTTTGAGACATTCATCAAAGGAATAGCATAATCAATCAGCATCATAATATCAAGGTTCTGGGTCAAACTGAGGACACACGGAAGTAATAGAACTATACGGAGACACAACCCAACAATCCTAAGACTTTACGGTTTAGTAACACGTCATCCTGAGAGACAGAAGAGAAGCCTAGGCCTTAACCCTCGTAGAAAGGAAGAGGCTGACTCAGAAAGAATGACATGAGGTAAAGGAGTAAAAAGAGCCTTACGTTCCCTTCCACAATCAATTCCCTTATATAACTAAAGCATTTCTTGACTCAACTTCGACCAGTTTGGCTTGGTAATCCTACAGTCAGTTAGGCTCTGATACCAACGCTGTCGGGACCCCGATCCTAAGTCACACTGATCTAGCATGTAACACTTCATATCATTTTGCGGCCTCACGCACGTTATTCCCACGGGTGCCACCTTACCTGGCCCGGGACCGTTTGCAGCTTTTGGCTCACGTATATGATAGTGTTGCTAGTATCCATATGACAGAGAACCCGGGCCGACATGACTAGTCGTTAACCCAAAGTGGCACTAACTTACAGGGACAGGCATACATGCATGTTGGTCAACAACGTATGAATCCGGGCTGTAGCACTAGGCTAACAGGACTCCGGGAACCCGGGCTGTAGCAGGCTAGGCAGGACTCCGGATGTCACCGCGTGACATTTCCCCGAAGGGACAGACACAGGAACGAAGTGAATCACATGTCGACCATTCAAGTGTTCCGGAGCAGTAGTACTGGGCTAGCAGGACTCCTGTGAACCGGGCTGTAGCGGACTACTATGGCTAATGGAAGCACTAGACTACATTTCCCCATAAGAGAGGCTTCCAGGGATAAACAACTAGGTTGTCAGGTCCCACACATAGCAATACACGTTACACGTACGCATAACATGCAAGTATGTGCTGTACAACATGGCATCACAACATAACTCAAACTCATATAGATAAAGGCCCAGAAGAGCCACATAGCATTCAATACAAACAGGGGTCTCATGACCCATCATTCAGAGCATACAAGCCACGGAAGCATTACATGTCTGAGTACAGACAACTACAAAAGGAAAAGACTAAGAAGCCTGACTAAACACGACCCTTCCAAGGGTACAGGATTGTAGCTGGGATACAAGCTACTCGTCGAGGTCACTAGTGTAACCAACTGCAAAACATAAATAAGCAAACGTGAGTACAAAGGTACTCAGCAAGTCTTACATCAGAACTATCTACATATGCAACATTATCAACAAGGGGGTGGTGGAGTTTTAACAGCAGCAAGCCAGCTTTGACTCAGTGGCTAGCCTATACTACGAGTATCAGAAACTTCTTTAAGGTGAGGAGACGCACACGAGTCCACATATTCACCATATCAATACTCCACTATGGATCCGTTCCCATCTCCCTACGAGAAGGCCATCCATAGCACTCATGCTTATCTTGCGTATTTTAGAGTATCCAGTTCAAGTTGTCTATGTACTACATAAGTCCTCCAAGTTTCCATATCCGAGGAAAACGGCTATTCGAATAGATAATGTTAACCCTGCAGGGGTGTACTTCTTCACACACGCTCTCGCCACTTATCTCCCTGTACACGTCATGTACCTCGGCAACCTTCAAGCGGAAGCCGGGCGAGGGTGTCGGACACGACCTGACTAACCACACAAGTCTCTCATCCAGGTTTATCACCTATTCGGGTTCCATCCGCAAGGAGATCCAGACGGGGTGTCGCTCACGGCCCCGAACGATGTGAGCAGGGTTCCCAAGCCCACCATCTGGGTGCCACTTGGTATACCGTGCCACGGTGCCTAGTCTGTCCCAAGCCCGTCCCGTCGGACACCACCTGGTAGACAAGTAGCACTACCTACAAACGCCAGAAACTAGTTGCAACTTCTGGACAGAGATCAAGTGGATTAATAAGTCGAGAGGGGCCGGATAACCGGAACCCAATGTGTGGTAGTAACTGGACTTGGATAACATACATAGAACTCTGTGCTTAGGGACGGTTCCAATGAGACAACCCACCATGTACTCCTACATGGCCTCTCATCGCTACCTTTACCAAAACGTGTTCACACACTTAGCCTTTATCGGTAGGACATGTTCACCACTCCGATTCATTCCCGATGAATTAGACCTGACACAACTCTAAGCATAGCTGGCATAAAGAAAAAAAGCATGGATGAGCAGGCACATCAAGGCTCAAGCAACTCCTACTCATGCTAGTGGGTTTCAACTATTTACTGTGGCAATGACAGGTCATGCAAAGGAATGCGTTCAACTACCGCAGCAGAAAGTAGCAGTTGAATCATTGTTGTCCTAATGTAGTAAAAGGAGCAGGAGCGAGAGAGTGGGATTTATCGAAATGCTCAAAGGGGGGTTGCTTGCCTGATAGAACGACGAAGGGGTACGACTCCTCTGACAGGTACTCGGGAACACCTTCCGGAGTGGAACCTATCAAGAAGAAATGGTGCCGGCGATCAACACACAAACAAATGCAACAAAATGATGCATGAACATGACATGTGCAAATGCTAGTGTTTGGGATAATGCAAGATGCTACCAAGTTGGCTGAAGCCCATTTGAATCAAAGATTCAAATGCAATTCAAAATGCAGCATTTAAAATGCCCATATTATGTTTTCACTTATACAACATGTATAAGTTGGTTTTCCATGCATGTAACTGGCATAAATGGATTCGTTGCATTTTTCTGATAACTTTTCATATATAATTTGTTTCATTCTGAGCTACGATTGAATTATTATGAATTTTTGAAGTTTAGGCAATATTCTGGATTTTCCTGTGTTAAAATAATTCCAGAAATCAATTATTGCGTCAGCTTGAGGTCAGCACTGCGTCAGCAGGTCAACTGGGTTGACCCTGGTCCAACCTGACCAGTGGGACCCACTGGTCAGTGACTAACTAAACTAACCTAGTTTAATTAGCACTAACCTAGGTTAAACTAATTAGTTTTAAACCTAATCTAAACTAATTAACCAGGCGGTGCCACATGTCATAGACCCAGGGGAGGTCAAATCCCCTGGTCAACCAAGCAAAACTGCCGGCGACTCGACGCCGGCGAGGCTAGGCACGGCGGTGTGCTGAGGGTTTTGCCCACAGGGGCCATTTGGCGCACGGAGTGCAGCTACGGGATGCGGACGCTCGTCCGCATCCAGCCGTGGTGGTGGCACGGCCGGGGAGCGGCCGGAGTGGCGCCGGCGACGACGAGTGCGGCGGCCGGAGCTCGGGTGCGCGCGGGGTTAGCGTTGCGGGGTGCAAGCGGGCAAGAGGAGGCGCTAGTGAGGCTCAGCGCGGGGCAGCAAGCTCGGTGGACACGCGTCTGGGACCAAATGGTCACCGGAGTGTTGCCGCCGACGAGCTCGGGTGACGGCGCTGTTCGGTCGACAAGGGGGCGACGACTACGGGGCATAAAAGAGCTCGGGAAGAGGGGGAACAGACGCAGAATCTCACAGCGGAGGCGACGGGATGGTCTGCGGGCTCGGGGACGAGTCGGATACGACGGATGGGCGCCGGCGATCTCGACGGCCGAGAGGTTGAAGACGACGGAATTGATGGCGAAGAAGAGCTCCCGGCGATTTGTGGCTCAACGATGAGGACGAAGGCGGTGAGGCGAATCCCTGGGGCACGTCGGGGAGGCGAGAGGGAGGCGGTGGCCGCGGCAACGGCAAGCGGTGGCGTCGGCTGCGCTCGGGTGCGTGCGAGAGAGGGTGACATAGGAGAGGAGAAGCACGGGGGAGAGTGAGAGGGGGTCGGGGAGGCTGTGTGGTGTCTCCAGGGGCGTCTAGAGGGAGGCGGCAAGCAGGAGGTGGCCGGGCGTGCGCCGGCGTGCGTCGGCCACGCGCCTCTCATCCTCCTGGCGGGAGGTTGAGGGTGACTGGCAAGGCCAGCTGGCTGGGCCGGCCAGCTGGGCCGCACAGTGCCAGGCCTCAGGTAAGGCCCAGGTAAGTGTTTTCTCTTTTTTGTTTTCTTTTCTATTTCTGACAATTGTTTTTGACTTAAAAATAAATACCAACACAAATATAAAAATGTTGAGATTCCTTGTGACCACTAGTTATAATATACCAGAGCCCCTCACCAAATTCCAACATTTTTGGAGCCTCTAAAATATTTATATTATTTTAAATAGCTCCAATTCAAATACATATGGGTTCATTCAAAAATCCAAAATGTTTAGCAAAAATGTGTATCACCTCTGGTTGTTGCTTGCAACATTTTCCAAAGAGCATGAACATTTTTGAAGAACATTTTGGGTTTATTGAAATTCCATTTTTAAATTGAACCTATTTGAATTTTCTTTGTTGCTAGGGTTTGAAACATCCCCATTTCAATTTCATTTGAAACTTAACATGATGCACAAAGCAAACCTATAACATACCAGAACTAGGGATGTGACAGAGGGAAGACTTTATTTGCAAATGTGGAGAGGGGTGTGGGTATCTTTTTGCAAAATTGCCATAGTTTCCTTCCTACCCGTCAGATATAGATCGGACGGCCTATATTGCAGGACGGCAGGCACACGATCATCACCGACAATGCTTTTTATAAGAGTAGGGGTAAAAAATAGAGTTGGTGATGATGGTGGGCCTGCCATCCTACAATGCAGGTCGTCCGATTGATATCTGACGGATAGGAAGGAAAATATGGCAATTTACCTGCACTCTTCACCACATTTGCAGATAAGGCCTTCCCTCGTTCATCCTTTTCTCCCACAAGATCTTGATGTTCCGTGCAATGCACGGGCATCTTGCTAGTAAGAGTAGAAATTAGACATAGACCACTTCTCGAATCTTGAAACCAACAACATTCCTCCCTTATCTCATCAAAACTGCCAAAGGAATATATTTTGAGTGAAACATAACATATTTTTAGTGATATACGTATTTCAAAACTAGACTTTTTTTCAATCCGATCGGTGAATATGTATTAATCTACTTTGATCGTGTGGCAACGCATTGGCACATTGCTAGTAGTTATTATAATTTTGTGGACACCAGACAAACGGTGGAGTACATATACGAAGAGAAGAGGCGCACGCACGCAGTCGGCCTCTCGCTGTCTCGCACACATGAGTGTTACGTAAAGGCGACGTTAACAAATAAACCCTAAAACCCTAGGTGCACGATTGTTGCATTCACGGGTACCGGGTACGTGGTGGAGCACCTTTGTAGGAATAGTCAGCTCGCGTGATAATTTGAACCGTAGGAGTTGATAGTCGGAACCACAGTTGAACGACTTGGAGCGCGGTGGCTCGCCAGTTGCCACAGATCGAGTAGCCACGTTTAAAATATCATTTTTAGCGGGGTTAAGAGTTCCGGTTTTCAATGGCGCGTTATTAGTATGTAGTTTTTAGAACGATTGGTATGGAGAGAAAATGGAATGCATAGTACTACGTACCTCCTTGGCATATGGTTGTATGTTTTTTCTGCGATGGAGGTTGTATGGATTTATGTTGCGAGATGTTGAACCTGATAGTTCTAGGGTAAATACTGTGGTTTAGATTTAGATGCTGGTTTTCAGTAATGAAAATCTGAAGGGGAAACCCTTCTTTGATTTAAAAAAAACTACTACCTCCATTTTGGTTTACTAGTCCTCATCGTACTTTGGGTCAAAGTTTGTCCACGAATTTTACTTGTAAAATGTGAATGGAAAACGAGATTTTGTTATACGCAATCAAAAAAGGACTAGAGGGAGTGATTGCTCTGACACGGACATGACCTCTCATAGCGCAGGCATTGAATCGGTGCACTGACGAAGAGGGCCGCACTCGCTGTAGGCCCGGCTAAGCACGCCTCCAAGCTGCGTGCAACCATCTTAAGACTGCCCCGCCTGCCTTCATTGAATCCGCGCGTGTGCCAGCAACACATCCTTCCGCAAGCCGGCAGGCATTTTAGAACACAAAAATGACTAAAATATAATTAAATTACGCATGGTCTTGACTTGTTGTGCTCGCACTGGTAGCAAGAACTAGTAGAGGATTTTCTTTATTTATAACTCTCCTCACATTTTTTTTGGCTTTGAAGTGAATCATGGTTGTGGACATTATGTATGAATGTGCAGATATCTGTGAACATGAGTTTGATGTGGAAGTTGAACTTGGAATGCCGGGCTTGCGCGTGAACTATACCATGTCCAATGCTTCGTCTGTTATTGTTTGGAAAGTAATTACTGTTATTACGTGACCCAAAAAAACATTTTGTGCCACATCAGTAGATGCACGGACATCATAATAGGCATGCTGACTAGATAAACATTTGAACCTAGCTATTATGAAGGAAATTTTGTATTGACAATAGTTTTAGATAGCAGGAGACGCCTAGCCTGCTCTGCCTCTGCTAGCTTATTTCTGGCTTCTTCCATCTCTTCTTTGGCTTGGGTGAAGAGAGCATCTGATTGCTGTTTTCGCTTCTTCAGGAACTCAGCTACATTCTCAAGGGCTGTTGCACGCTTTCTTTCAGCCTTTACTAATGCCACGAGGACACGAACAGCTGACGACTCCACCTGGCTTGTGTGTAATCCAGCATCATCTGGGAATTTGCACCTTGTGTCTAATCCAGCATCATTAGGGAACTGGCACCTTGTGTGTAATCCAGCCTCATTTTGGAAACATGATCTCGAGGTTGACCATACTTCCCTCCTCGCAGGAACTGCATCCTGACATGAAGTTACTTCTTTTTTAGATCAATACTCACAGCAACCTAGATCCATTTAGTATAAGCCAGATAAACATAACTCGGAGAAGTGAATTCAAAAGGAAAAAAATTAAAAACATACTACAAGGTGAGAACACCCACTTCCTACATCAAGCTAAAATCGAAAGCATTAGGACGATTAAGACTCTTCTTATTACACATCGAAGAACAACACGCTTAAGAGAAATAGAAACTACAACATATACACATCGAAGAACACGAGGCTACACGAAAGTAATTGAAAGGGTGTTACTTACGAAAGCTCGTTTTACATGTTCGGTGCAGCTCCTCTTTAACTTGGCACGCTCCTTGAAGATGTCCCAAATATCCCGTGTTTGGTCTTCATTACTCCTCTGCATGTTCGCACTCGTGGTTTTAAAATCTCAACATGGCAAGAAAAATATACTACTAGTAATACTCGCGCATCTTGTGGGCAACATTAAAGCACTCGTCTGCCATGTTAAAGCATCTCCAACAGAATCGCAATGCGCGGCGCTTTAAAAATCTCAACATGCTATCTCTACTCTCTTCTCTACTGTTATATTTATTTTATATTTAATATTTGTCTCTACTTCCTTTACTGACTACTTTTTTCTCTATATTTTTTTCTTGCAATATAGGCCGTTCGATTTATATCTGACAGATAGGAAGGAAACAAATGGGAATTTCTCAAACAGATACCCATACCCCTCTCCAGATTTGCAAATAAGGCCTTCCCTCATTCATCCTTTTCTCCCACAAGATAAACTACTCATACAAATGCATCTTGATGCGTGCAATGCATGGGCATCTTGCTAGTTCTAAAAACCTTTCCATCATTTGCGACACTACTGGTTGCAGATGAAAAACCTACCCAAGAACAGCGTGATACATGAGCAACGCACAATTACAAGCTGATATTCTATTGGACAATGGAGGCTATAACCAATTACTTTTACGGGAACAATAGCACACAAGAAATTTGAAGGGTTGGTATGAACAAAATTGGAACTGCACATGTACTGCTAAGTGATTCAATACACACATTACCAATCGAGAGGAAGATGGTCGGCGGCCTCTGTGAGTCATGGTCGGCAATGGGAGTCAGTTCATTGTCCACGACAGTGGTACTTCTGCGCTTGGCGTCGGCTTCCGGGAAGCAGATCCGAGACCGTGGAAGACGATGCCGGGGAAGAGGCTCCGTGTACGACGACGACGGTGGACCTGCTCCAGTGCGGCGTACGAGGTCGTCGATGAGGCAGATGCGCTGTGGTGGATGAGTGTGCCGATGTAAAGGGGAGGAGCACGAAGGCTGCGGTGCCGTGGAGAAGTCTATTTTGCGGTAGGGATAGAAAATGGGGAGTATTCAGGTGTACTACTCTGGGTGCCGGGGTGGGGTTGGCTGGGTAGGGTGAACCTGAAGTTACGAAAATAGCCCCCTACCAAGCGTCATCCGTAGGCCTGTTCCGAAGGCTATGATGGTAACTTCCCACTGCTCGAATCAGGGTCGCGGGAGATTTTCCTGCCGACCTCAAATTTTGTGACACTGGACTCCCCGTGTGGCGTGTTGAGTGATTCGGCTAAGCAACTAGTGAGTAGTAGTAGTAAACTCTGCATATTAGGTTTGACCGAAGTCAAACTTCCTAAAGTTTGACCAAGTTTATAGAAAAATATAAACATTTACCATAACAAATATGTATGATGTGAAAGTACATTCAATAATGAATCTAATGGTATTTATTTGTTATTGTATATGTTAATATTTTTTGTTATAAGCTTTCTGAGAGTTTACAAAACTTGACTTTGACCAATGCTAATACGCGGACTTAAATAAAAACGGAGGGAGTACACATTTGTTTTCTTAGTTTGTAGTGAACTAATCATTTGTTGAAATTGTGAAATAAATATATTAGGCTATTGACTTCGAATGTAATGGTCTATACAATTCAATAGTTACAATCATTGTCGAATCCCAAGATGTATACAAGGTCTATAGTACTTCACAACATGCTCAAACTCACATAATCCCAGTCAAATGAGAATCTAAATGCATTTCATAGTTATTACTTTGTAGGATGCAACAAAAACAACCATAACTCTACATCAGCCATTATAGAAGCAACATTTTGACATATCCCAATGTGTGAATGAAACGTGCAGAGAGAGCTTTTGAAGATGGAGCAGATAGGGCGGGAAAGATTGTATGTATGTGGACGAGAGAGTAGGAGACAAACCTAACGAGACAGGAGAGAGAGATAGAGAGAGAAAGAGAGAGGAAGAAGTTAGGTCTGTGAGAAAGATGGATACATGTAATATACATGAGATGCGTGTGCATCTGGATTCTGTATACGTGGAAGGAGAAGAGACAACATGTTTGATGAGAGAACTGGAAAAACATGGACGAGAGGGGAAGGATCTCGTGGGTTGAGGGATTGACAATTTTGTGCGAGGGAGAGAGGGATTGGTAATTTTGTGCAAGAGAGAGAGAGGGGGGGGTTGGGGGAGGAGTCAGTCAGCCGTCGTCGCATCACCCTGCTTCCAAATGACCCCACATTCTCTAGCGCGGTGTGGTCGCCGTCTTCGATCTGCTCGATGCCCTCTTTGAAGATTGAGGTGTTGTGAATGTTGGGGTGCAAAGAAGCACAAGCGAGAGTGGTCACCGTATAACCTTGGATGGGGAAGAATTGTGTGCTCGGGGGAGTGTGTGTGTGTTTGTGTGTGTGTGTTGTGCTGCGTGTGTCTCTGTGTGTGTGTGTGTCAGATATTGAGAGAAAACAAACCTAAGGAGAGAAATGGGTATTCATGAAGAGATTGTGCGGGCCTTGAGGTGGGCAGGGGACGGGTGAGGGTGTCAAAATGTACGCGTTGATGCATGTGTTGCATGCGACCATGCGAGAGGGACGGATGAATCGAGAGAGATGGTTGTTGTGTTACAGATGCTCCTCTCTCTGTCTCTCTCTCCCTCTCTCTCTCTCTCACACACACACACAAGTAAACTAGAAGACCGTTCTCTCATGTATACACAACGTATCAGCATCTGTCTATGTCTCACTCATGCATGATCATTTGCACATTCACATCTCTCTATGTCTGTATCACACGCACACCGTCTCCAAATTGCCCTTCTGCCACAACACACATATGGACACATACACACGTTCTCTCTCAGTCACACATACAAAATCAGTATTAAAAAAACTAGGGCGCACCTAAAACGTCCAAACCCAAATAAACACGAACTGGAGCTAAATTCAAATATATGGAAATATTTCAGCGTCAAGAACTTTCACAGGAAAAAAAGTTGAGTAATATTCGAGGATTGTTTTCACATACACAAAAAGGTTCGGTGGATGTCCTTCGAGCGCGACACGGTGACACACCGTTCGATCGACTGCGCGGCCGCGGTTCACGCGCTTGCACAGGATTCCGTATCGTGGCTGTGGTACTAACTAATAAAAGCGATGCCTAAGTCTAATGTTTACGTGTACTAGTACGGTTTTCTTTTAAGTTTGACCAACCTTATATATAAAACTAACGTAAGCTCCCACACGCGCACTCATCAATACACCGCCGCCATTGCGCATGCCGGCGCCCGCCTGCTCCGGCCAACAATTTCTCGCCCATCACCGCCGTGTCGCCGCCATCCCTGTGCCATGAAGCCGAAGTCTCGCCCGCTCACGTCGTCTACAGTCCCTCCTCGCGATGCCACCACGCTGCCAAGCACACGAGCAGCTGGTGGAGCCACGTCTATGCACGCAGCGTACGAAGAGGAGGACGAGTGTGTGCTCCATCACGCCGGCGAGGAGGAACTAGCGTGTCATTGTTGTCTCCACCCGCGCGGAGGAGGCGCGCATGGTGGCTGTTGCGGAGGAAGCCGGTCGCGCGTGCGTCGAGCCTGCAAACCGGGTGCATACGCGGAATCTACCTTCGAGACCTTGAATGCCACATGGATCCTGCAATCGGAAGGAGCAATTTGGGTCAGTCGACTCACGTGAGCCATTTGAAGCAACATGGATGGCTAGTAGGGCTTCTTCCACCTCTTCTGTCGTCTTCCTCCTTCGCTCCGTCGAACTTCTTTCACAAATCGACTGACCCAAATTATACTACTAGTACGAACGTATTAAGTATAGTAGGAACACGAAGATACGAGCAGTAGTACCAACAGCAAGAAGAACAGTAGTAAGACATAGTACTAGTACTATTGTACGTACTAAAGAGTTCAAATAACGAGAAAGAACATAAACATAGTTCTGCTGGGGCCTCAGCACAACACACCCTTGAAAATAAACTAAGCAACTAGTCCGCTTGACACTGCAGTAGAACCAGCATGAGCGACGGCACTGCCACCTACTCGGAGTCCGAGTCCACGTCCTCGACTTCGTCCTCGTCCCTCTTCCTCTTCCTCTTCGCCGACGCTTCTTTGCTTGAACCGGACACTGGGCTCTGCTTCTTCATCCAACCCTTGTAGATATTTAAACAAAGGTAGGCATCCATTGCTGCGTACAGGATGTGATCTTCATCTAATGTCTTCGACTCCCATGCATGATGAAACTCGTGATGAGGTTTCTTCAGTTTAGCGTACGAAGGATCAATCATGGCTGCTGCCAGGGTCAGCATTGAAGGTTGAGAGGAGGACACCAGGCTTGCCTTCTGGAGATCGAAGGGCTGGCCTACAACGAGACCTATCCGACGCAGGACATCCCTGTCGTTCTTAAAGCCTACAGTAACGAATTTCACTCTTTTGTCCTTGAGGAAGTTCTTAAAATCCTGGCACTCAACGTCGGCATGGCATATGTGGTAGACCAAGCAAACGTTATGTACGCAAACCTGGATCACGGCGGGCTTCTTCCTCTCTTCGTCCTTTAGATCCTTCTCTCGTCCCAGGACTGTGGTGTACTCAACATCTAGCCCAGCGACCCACTCATCCGTTGAACTGTTGAACATGCGTAGGAAGCGAGCAAGCCATGCTTTCACCGTCTCGGATCCACGTGTGTAGATGACGATGAACTGATCGCCGGTGATGGCTCTAACCTGGTACTCAGCGGCGACCATGGAGATTTGGGAGGCCATGGATTTTGGAGGAGGGTTAGGAGAAGTTGAACTGTTGTACCCCGCAAAAAAAACTGGGAGCGAACTAATGTGAAAGGACGGGACGACTGGGAGCGAACTGTTGTAAGGTAGAAGACGGGGACGAGTAGGGCGTGCGAACGGCGTGGGGTTGCTGGCTTGCCCGGTGGATAAACGGCTGCAAGCCCCCAAAGAGTTCTCGAGAACTATGCGGGACCCACTAGATGTCATGTCTACTAGACCCATATCGTAGGCCTGACGGTATAGCTTCTGCCTGTTCGCACGCCATGCCGGCGCGTGGATGTAACTTCACTTAATTCCGTCAAACGTCGCGCCTCCCACGACCTTCGCCTCCCTCGCGCGGTCGCGCCCTTTGAGACTTCGACCGGCTATAAATGAGCAATTTTTTTGCCTTTTTTAGACAAGCAATTTTTTTGCCTACTCCGCATGCATGATACTCCCTCTGGTCCTTTTTACTCCCGTCAACCGTTTGCAAAGTGTTTGACCAAATTTATACTTTTTTTGAACACCACCTTATATTAATTAACCAGCCACACCAGTACACTCATTCGATACAATATTCACCACACAGGGCGGTACGTTATTTACAAGAATACCATCTAATCTATTGTCAAAGCTATACTTAGCGATTAAGTGTGCCACCTTATTGGCCGAACGGCTAATCTTTGACAATTGAAGATTGTTGATCAACTTCGAGATGCTCAACGCTTTCATCTTCAGGTCACGCATAGCAGACCTGTCATAGTCCCCCGATGCAAGAGACGCTACCACAAAAGCGCAATCAGTCTCTAAAATTACAGGATTATGAAGAGAAATACCTATGTAGAGACCGGCAATGCAAGCCCTAAGCTCCGCTTCCTCCACGCTTTGACAGGCATCAATGAAATCCCACGACCAAATTTATACTAAAAATATCAATATCTACAATACTGATTATAATGAGTATAAGAACTACGTTTTATAATGAGTGTAAAAATATTGATTTGACATTGTGAATGTTGACACATTTTTCTATAAGTCTGGTGAAAGTAGAGGTACATTGACTTCAGACAAAACTTAAATGCACAATGCAGACTAGTTCCTCCGTCTAGGTGCGTGCCATGTCCTATCTTGTCATCACAACAAGGTTAGCTATTAGAGTACCTCTACCTCCCTTCTAGTTTAAAGGGCTCGATTCAAAAATTTCACCTACTCTTAGCAAGATAGTAGAGGCGGTGGAATAGTTTTTGAAGTCTGCAAAAGTACTCAACTAGTGCTGTCGTTCTTCACAAAAAAATGTGTTTACCAATGCATGCATGAACACTAGTTACTATAACCACCCTCTCTTCTTTAATTCTTTACCACATTAGCATGTTTGCTATTCCCGTGTGCATGATACCAACTAAGATACCACCATTATGGCCAGCCTTAATCATCGCATGCAATAATTTAGTGCACCTTGAAATATGAACATGTGTGGGGCGTGCATGTTTTTAATGACTTGAGACTATACCTAGCCTGGCATGCAAGATGACTTAGTATGCACCGTTCCCCATACCTATAGGAAGCCCGTGTGAAAAAATCTGCATGCATGACTCTCCTCCCCCATGCTCGTCCAATCCATTGTGACCAGCAATATTTCCACCCCTTCGCTCCCCCGTAATTTACTCCAACAAATATGCCCACGTAGCTCTTACTTAACTGTAGGTGCATTGGGTCACTGACATATGGGCCCAACAGGGGTCTGGCCCACATGTCAGTGACGCAACTGGACCTGCAGTTAAGTCAGTGCAGCTCAGTCCATATCTTACGTAGGTGTGCCATTGCTCGCTATAAATACTGCACCTCCCACGACATCGCTATCTCCTCCCCCTCACGTTCATGTTCATCGCTGTCTCCTCCCCCTCCCTCTCATGTAGACAACCATGGAGCCCTAGGAGCCCCTCGCTGCACCGCGCGGACGGCCACGCGTCGCTGTTCCGTTCCTTGCCGCCACTAGTCGAGGAGGACGCGTCAGTGTTCCGCTCGTCGCCGCTACGCGACGTGTCGCCGTTCCGTTCCTCGCCGCCACTAGTCGAGGAGGACGCGTCGGTGTTCTACTCCTCGCCGCGATGCGACGTGTCGCTGTTCTGTTCCTCGCCGCCACTAGTCGAGGAGGACGCGTCGGTGTTCCGCTCCTCGCCATGACGCGTCGAGGTGGACGCGTCGGTGTTCCCAATCTCGCCAGCACGCGCGCCGGAGGACGCGTCGGCTCCCCTCTACGAGGAGAATGCTGCGCCGCCTGCCGAGCCCCCCCCCAGCCTTGAGGAGCTTTGGAAAGAAATGGATGTCACCTTGTGGGAGGATTTTCCTCCAGCAGAGCGTGCCAAAATAGAGGCGGAGAAGAAGGCCGAGGAAGAGAAGCGCACCGCGGAACAAGCTGCCTGGGAGGCCTATGTCGCATCCGAGAGAGTCAGGCAATTGGCTCTATGGCAGAAGGCTCGTGCGAGGGCCGTGAGGGTGGCGGAGAACGCCCGTGCCGACGCCCTGAGTGCAGTCGGGCCCAAGCGCCTCATCTACACTTGGTGGTACGTGGACCGGGTGCACGCTTCCAGCGAGGAGGAGTACCTGTTGGCGCCGGATCACCACACCGATGAGATCGCGCTCGCCCACCGGCAAGCCGCCAATCAGCACCTCGCGAGTTGCGAGGCTGAGGAAGAGGCGTTGTGTCGGCGCGCTGGGAAACGGCCGCCCACCAGGGCACTCATGGCGCGCCGCAAGCGCTCCTGCGAGCGCCGTGGCTTTTAGGAGGAGTATAATTTTTGTTTCGTAAGGCGATCTCATTAGTTTTGGGACGCAAATGATAAATCCCGAACGTTCAGGAATTTTTAGCGTCCTTAATTAAGTATGTAAATGGGAAATTTTGGAAACCTTGTGTATTCGTACGCATTTTGCAAGTACGTGCATATAGCACAAACTTTACTATATACTATCGTACTACACATCTCTCTCGATATATGCTTGCAGACTGTGCTACTCCCTCCGTCCAGGTCAATAAGTCATCTTTGGTTGTGCACCGTGACCAAGAAGGAGGGAAGACTTATACACCTAGACGGAGGGAGTACTACTATTACTTAGTACGTGCAAATGCACGTTTTAACATTACGATGCGGTTTTTGTAAAAGTAGAAAAACAACACTAGTCAAGCTTGTGAAACGAGTCAATGCAAAACAAATGCAAAAATGCTAGTTTGATTGTTTACTTTTAGCTTCCTTCTCTGTGGTTATTTCTCTGTCGTACTTTGTACGGAGTATCTCACTGGTTGGAAAGGCATGCAAATTCCCAAACCGCTTCCTACACCCTGTATCGAATTTTTTGCCTAACAAGTTGTGCCGTGCAATTGGAATTCCAACTTGAGTACTACTACTAGTAGGAGTACCAGGGGCCATTTCTTTTAGGCTTCTAGATTAGTAATCCCATAACTACTACCTCCGTCCTGGTTTATTGGTCCCCATTGTAATCTGTGTCAAATTTTGATCATAAATTTAACTAATGAAATGTTAGTGCATGTCACATGCACTACTCCATCCGTCTAGGTGAGTAAGTCATCTTAGGCTGTGCACCGTGACCAAGGAGGAGGAGAAAACGAGAAATGTTAATGTTCATTTGCTAATTAATAGTATTGCATGCAATGAACTAACCACTGCATGTCGTGTTTGATATCTCAAGTCATTAAAAGCATGCACACTCTTTATCTCTTATTGGTTGATATGTCAAGAAACAAGAAATGAGGTAGAGGTTAATGCACCGCGCCTAAGTGTTTTGGGATTATTTGGTTTTCGTAAGATGACTTACACACCTAGACGGAGGGATTACAATGGTGAGGAATAAACCAGTTAAATATTTGGTCAAAATTTAGCACAGATTACAATGGTGAGGAATAAACCAGGATGGAGTAGTAGTTTAGAAGCCCAAATAAATGAGTGAGGCGCCTTATTGTTACTGTCCACTGTGACTAGTCTTGTGGGAAAAGCTGGGGAAGCCGCCAAAAGAACTGGCCCTAGGAGTAGTAGCTAGGGATCGAGTGTGAGAGATGAACCAGAGAAAGTAAATGCAGAGAGATGAAATGCAAAAAAGACAGAGGGATGTGATGGTTGCTTGTCCGTTATTTTACCAGGCCACTTATTACTGGGAGTGGTTGGGTTTTGTGATATGACGGCTTTACTGCCGCGCCACGAGCGGAGTGAGAGGTGAGACTCTTGTGCAGCGCCGCCCTCTACACTTGTACTACATCGATCGTGGTTTATTAGTCCCCCATTAAATTTGACTAAAGATTTAACTGACAAAATGTTAGTGCATGTCAACAAAAACTATATCGTTGGATTCGTATTCGAACATAGTTTTGAATGATATAATTTTAAGTGACATGCATCAGCATTTATCGTACTATATATAATGTTAGTTCAATTTTTGGTCGTACTAATCTATAGTAGTAAGGTGCCCGTGCTTTGCACCGAAGAGTGAAATGCAGTGATCGGGGAGTTGTTTATTTTGACAAAGGATGTGGGGGTCATCTCATGTGTAACGGGTATCGATAGGTTTCTTCGGGTATTATTTCATCTCTAGAGCTCACAAACATCCGGGTGAAATAGATAAAAGGTATCTTTTGCAAACAAAAGCGTTCAACTGTTCAACCTGCATCCAAAACTTGTGTAGAAATAACACTTATTGTGCTTCACAAGAAATGATCTTTAAGAATTAGTTTTTGAGTATTGATTGTTATACATGTTGGCTACAGATGACATGGCACTTTCTCATAGTCAACAGTGGGCTATACTATTAAGTAATATTAACCATGCCCTTATACACCTAGACGGAGGGATTAAATCAGGATGACTTGCAAGCGGACATAGGAGATGTAAGAAATGGTTCATCGTAAGTCTTTCACTAGTACTATAGTAAAAATTCATACATGGAAGATTCTAGACTAAACCATAAACGGATACACTTCTATTCATGCGCGATACTCCAATAGAGCAAGATCCTGCATGGAAGTCTCCACATGCTTAGACATGGAAGTCTCCACATGCTTAGACAGCGGATTACATTGAGCGAAGACTAATGATCAACATTTAACTTGATAATGCATATGTCCAGGTGAACCTCCTTGGAGTCCCTGTGCACTGCGTCAACGGGTAAAGGATGCCATGGGTTTTCCAAGTCCACATTGGTGGGATAGTCCCAGCTCCCCAGAGTCCAAGTCCGTTCGATGAGGCCGGTGTCGTCGCCCACACGACCCGGAGGGGTAGTAACACTGATAACACACCCGTACATCGGCCTCGTGTCAGTGTCAGCGTCAGCGGCGTCGCCCCTGACGCACATTACAGAGACGGGGCGGCGGCCTGCGCAGGCCTCGCCAGTGCCCACGATCAAGAGGAAGACGCTGTTGTCCTCCTCTGAGACTAGCAGGCGGCGGTGATCCTCCAGCGACTCCGGCATGGTGAACGGGTAGCACGTCTCTTACTTGATGTTCTCCGCCAAGGGCCACCAGTGACCGCTGCACGCATCCGTGAGGTGATGCACCATGTCCGCCGGCGAGCCACAAAACAGCATCGAGCACTCATAGCAGTGGATGAAGGGCTCCTTGGAGGCATCAACCATGCCGTCCATGAAACGGGAGTGGCTGTAGGGGACGTTGCGCTAGTTGAATATATGAGCAAGTTACTATGAGATTTAATCCGAATAAGCAGAAAATAAATCATGAATTCTACCACGATTTCGAATAGGAAGGACAAAAACACATACGGTGCAACGGGAGCAGCACCGTTGGCGTTGTGGTTGTCGCCCATGTCCAATCACCATGTAGACACGGTCTTTGAGCACGGTTCATAGTCGTTCCATGCTCGGGCATTGAAGTTTGTAACTATTTTAGATTAGAATATACTACTCCTCCGGTGCTAGTACTAGAGCAGAGTCCTACTCTACTACTCTACTCAAGCAAGTTAGGGCATAGCACTGTAGGGAGTACCAGTACTGTGATCACTCAAGCAAGTTGTCTGGCATCGACATGACCCTACGCTGCTGGTATGTGTCTCGTACGTCAAGCGGCGTGCTGTAGTCATCATCACCTATCCACTTCCCACAGCACATATTCGCTTCTCCATCTTTGTCCGCACATAATCTCATCCAATCTTCCATCCCTGCTAAGGCGCCTCTGTCAGGACCCCGATTCTAAGTCACACTGATCTAGACTGTAACAACTCATATCACTTTGCGGCCTCACGCACGGTATCCCCATGGGTGTCGCCTTACCATGGCCCGGGACCGTTTGCGCCTTTTGGATCACGTATATGATAGTGTCGCTAGCATCCATATGACAGAGAACCCGGACCGACATGACTAGTCGTGAACCCAAAGTGGCACTAACTTACGGGGACATGCATACATGAATCAACATCGAGCATGTCAGTCAGCAGCGTGTGAATCCGGGCTGTAGCAACTGGGCAAACTAGACTCCGGGAACCCGGGCTGTAGCAGGCTAGCAGGACTTTGGATGTCACCGCGTGACATTTCCTCGAAGGGACAGACACAGGAACAAAGTGAATCACATGCCAGCCAATCAAAGTGTTCCGGAGCAGTAGTGTTGGGCTAGCAGGACTCTAGTGAACCGTGCTGTAGCGGACTACTATGGCTCATGGAAGCACAAGACTACATTTCCCCATAAGAGAGGCTACCAAGAATAAACAACTAGGTTGTCGGATCCCACACATACCAAGCATTCCAATCATACACTGTCAGGACCCCGATTCCAAGTCACATCGATCTAGCCGGTAACACTTCATATCACATTGCGGCCTCACGCACGGTATCCCCACGGGTGTCGCCTTACCATGGCCCGGGGCCGTTTGCGCCTTTTGGCTCACGTATATGATAGTGTCGCTAGCATCCATATGATAGAGAACCCGGGCCGACATGGCTGGTCGTGAACCCAAAGCGGCACAGACCTATGGAGACAGGCATACGTGAATCACATCGAGCATGTCGGTCATCAGCGTGTGAATCCGGGCTGTAGCACTGGGCTAACAGGACTCCGGGGAACCCGAGCTATAGCAGGCTAGGCAGGACTCCGGATGTCACCGCGTGACATTTCCCCGAAGGGACAGACATAGGAACGAAGTGAAACACATGCCGGCCAGCCAAGTGTCCTGAGCAGTAGTGCTGGGCTAGCAGGACTCTTGTGAACCGGGCTGTAGCGGACTACTATGGCTCGAGGAACACTAGACTACATTTCCCCATAAGAAAGGCTGCCAAGGATAAACAACTAGATTGTCGGATCCCACACATACCAAGCATTTCAATCATACACACAATATGCTCGATATGTGTAAATACAACATGGCATCACAACAAAACTCTACAACTCAAGTACTTTATTTAAAGGCTCCAGAGAGCCATACATAACATGTTCATACAGGTAGGGGTCACATGACCCGACACTCAAGTCATACAAGCATACAAGCACCTGCGGAAGCAAATAGTCTGAGTACAGACACTAGAAAGAAAGAAGGCTTCTCGAAGCATGTCTATCTACATAGGGCTCTCCATGTCCAGGATCACCACCTGGGTGGCAAGTCACTCATCGACGTCGAGATCTACATAAAACCCATCGGAGGGGGCGATGTTGTTGTCTGAAAACAGTAATTCAACAAATATGAGTACAAAGGTACTCAGCAAGTCTTACATCAGAACCTACTATACATGCTCATTCTCAAGAAGGTGGTGGAGTTATTGCAGCAAGCCAGCTTTGACTCTTGGCTAAGCTATCCTATGGGACACCACTAGTAAAATAATTTTTGCACACGAGTCCACTAATCACCAACACAATACTCCACCGGGGATCCTCCCTCGTCATCCTACGAGAGAGCCATCCTCGGTACTCACAGTTATCTTGAGTCTTTTAGTAGTATCCATTAACTTGTCTATGAACTGTATAGGCAACCATGTAGTCCTTTACCGCGGACGCGGCTATTCGAATAGATGATGTTAACCCTGCAGGGGTGTACTTCTTCATACATGCTCTCACCACTTACCGCCGTTTACACGACATGTACTCAGCAACCTCCAAGCGGAAGCCCAACGAGGGTGTCGGCCACGGCCTACCTAAACACTCAAGTCTCTAGTCCGGGTTTATCGCCTATCCAGGTTCCATCCGCAGGGAGTCCGACCGAGGTTTCCACATACGGCCCCGAACGATGTGAACAGGGTTCCCGAGACACCAAACGGGTGACTCGGTACACCGTGCCACGGTGTATCTACCGCAACATAGCCCACCCCTAGGGTCAGCGCTACGCACGACCGCCAACACATAACCTACAAACACCAGAAACTAATTGCAACTCCTGGACAGAGTACTAGAGTGATTAAGAAGCCGAGAGGGTCCATTGGTTTGGGCCCAATGTATGGTAGTAACTGAATCTTAAATCACACATACAGATCTTAGTTCTTAGGGACGGCCTCAATGAAACAACCCACCATGTACTCCTACATGGCCTCTCATCGATACCTTTACCAAAACATGTTCAACACATCCCTCACATTACCGACATAATCATTTCACTCTAGCCCATCACCCAGATGAACCAGACCTGACACAACTCTAAGCATAGCAGGCATAGCAAGGTAGGAAACACAAACATGGCTCAATCAACTCCTACACATGCTAGTGGGTTTCATCTAGTTACTGTGGCAATGACAGGTCATGCAGAGGATAAGGGTTCAACTACCGTAGCACACAGCAGTTTGAAACAATGTTGTCTTAATGCAGTAAATGAGAGCAGAGGCGAGAACATGGGATTGTATCGATATGATCAATGTGGCTGCTTGCCTGATGGAGTGGTAGTAGGGTACTGCCCTTCAGTTGTATACTCGGAGATATCCTTGGAGACAGAACCTACCACGAGGGACACACAACACATAATCAACACATGACAATATCCAACAATATGATGCATGCTATGACATGTCAAAATGATGTGTCCTGCCTAATGCAATGTGAAACAAGTTGAAATGGGTCCATTTGAATCAAAGATTCAAATGAAGGTTAAAGTTCTTATGCATAGAAAGTGTGTTAGCTTGTTTCACCTAAACAGCAAGGTTAAAGTGGTTTGTCATGCATGAAACCATTATAGATGGATAGATTGAATTTTTCTGATCATTTTTCATATATAATTTGTTTGATTTGGAGCTATGGTTGATTTTCTATGATATTTAGAAGTTTTGGCTATTTCCTGGAATTTCCTATATAAAAATAAATCCAGAAAATGAATAATTGCGTCAGCACTGCATCACTGTGACGTCAGCGAGTCAGAGGCGCCAGGGCCAGTCAAACCTGACTGGTGGGCCTTGTCTGCCAGTGTGTCAGCTAACTAACAGGATTAAGTTAACACTAACTAACTGTCAGTGGGGCCTGGGCCCACATGTCAGTGACCTAATCTAACTAAAATTAGTTAGAACTAATCCTAAACTAGTTAACAGGTCGGCCCCACCTGTCATAGGCTCAGGGGGGAAGTCAACCTGGGCCCACATGTCAGTCCACGGGTCAAAACGTGGTCAACTCGCCGGCGGCTTGACGCCGGCGACGACAGACACGGTGGAGGGGCTCGGGTTTTGCCCACAGTCGACCAAATCGACTGCGGTTTGGTCCTACGCGTAGCTGGGGGCAAGCCGCGGCGTTTGGTGGTAGTGGGTGGAGCTAGGGTGGCCGGAAACGTCGCCGGCGACGAGTTCGGCGGCGGCCGGAGCTCGGGTGAGCTCGGACCCGTCGCTAGGAGGCAAGGCGAGGCACGGGCGTGGTGTGTTGTGCTCCTGGGGATGTGGTGAAGTTAGTGGACTAAGTGGCGTGGCCGGAGCCTCGTCAACGACGAGCTCCACGGCGGCGCGTGCGGGCGAACTCCGTGTGCTCGCTGTGGTGCACGAGAAGGAGAGCGGAGAGGATAGGGAGGTGGCTAAGCTCATGGCGGTTGCGACGGAGTTGACGGCGAGGTTGGAGACAAGACGGAGCAAGCGGGGCGGCGGAGGCGATCTGGCCGGCAGGAGGTTGAAGACGAGCTCGACGAAGACGCTCGGGGGCCTCCGGCGGGGCGTGGCTCGGTGGGACGGTCGAGGAGGGAGTGCTGGAGCTTCAGGACACGGCGGGGCGGTGCGAGGACAATGGTGGACGTGAGAACTACGGTGGCGTGGCTGCGACAGCGTCGGCCATGGCTTCGGGGAGCGAGGGAGAGAGCAGGGGGAGGAATGAGGTGTCCAGGGGTTGGGGTGGCGCCGCAGAGGCGTTTCGAGGCATCACGCTGGCGCGGGCGACGGTAGGCAGGCAGAGAGGTGGCGTGGCAAGCTCCTGTGCTCGCCGTCGAGCACCTGCTCGTCTCGCTGGCTAGGCGAAGCAGCTGTGTGGAGCGGCTGCTGGGCCGGGCCAGCTAGGTGGGTCGGCTGGTGGGCTTCCAGGTAAGCTCTAACTCTCTCTCTCTCTTTTCTGTTTTGCTTTTATTTATTTCCTGCTATGTGTATTGAAATAGAATAAATGCTATTTCATTTCCAAAAACTCTGTAAATATTCAGAGGCACATTTGGGAATATTCTCAACTGCCTAAAAATGCTTCCAAGATTATTTGAGCACTTTAAAATATTTATAGCATTTAAAATGCCCAAATTCAAATACTTATGGCTTGTTCAAAAATCCAGAATGGCTCCATAAATTGCAAGACCATTTTTGGCAGAGGTTTTAGTCAAGACCAAAAATGGTGGGCTTTTATGAAGGGCATTTTGGGTTCATTGAAATTCCAATTGTTGGAAATTAGCATTTTCAGGGGGGGTGTTGGGGTTGATTAGGCCCCATTTCAAGTTTAAAAGAAATTTAAACGTGATGCACATGTTCATCCAATCCTAATGCATGACTAAAAGCAGGGATGTGACATACACACAATATGCTCGATATGTGTAAATACAACATGGCATCACAACAAAACTCTACGACTCAAAGTATTAATTATTAGGCTCTGAGGACCGAGATATTACAAACATGGGTCTCATGACCCAACATACAGAGCATACAAGCAACAAGCACATGCGGAAGCTTAACTTGTCTGAGTACAGACAACTACAAATGAAGAAGGCTGAGAATCCTGACTATCTACCAGATCCTGCCGAGGGCACAAGATCGTAGCTGAGGTATCGAGCTAAACGTCGAAGTCCACATGGAACTACTAGCGAGACTGAAGCCTCTCTGCAAAAACATAAAATAAGCAAACGTGAGTACACATGTACCCATCAAGACTTACATCAGAACTAACTACATATGCATCGGTATCAACAAAGGGGTGGTGGAGTTTGACTGCAGCAAGCCAGCTTTGACTCGGTGGCTATCCTGAACTATGACTGCAAGTAACTCTTTTGAGGTGGCGCACATGAGTCCACATATTCACCATGTCAATACTCCACTATGGATCCGCTCCCGTCTCCCTACGAGAATGCCATCCATAGCACTCACGCTTATCTTGCGCATTGTAGAGTATCCACTTTCACTTGTCTATGAACTATGCAAGGGGTCCAAGTTTCCATATCCAAGGAATTCGGCTATTCGAATAGATAATGATAACCCTGCAGGGGTGTACTTCTTCACACACGCTCTCACCACTTATCACCATGTACACGTCATGTATCTCGGCAACCTTCAAGCAGAAGCCAGGCGAGGGTGTCGGCCACGACCTGACTAACCACACAAGTCTCTCGTCCAGGTTTATTGCCTATTCGGGTTCCATTCGTAAGGAGATCCGGCCGGGGTGTCTCTCATGGCCCCAAACGATGTGTATAGGGTTCCCAAGCCCACCATCCGGGTGCCACTTGGTACACCGGGCCACTGTGCCTAGTCTGTCCCAAGCCCACCTGTACCGGGTGCCACTTGGTAGACTACTAACACTACCTACAAACACCAAAAACTAGTTGCAACTCCTGGACAGAGATCAGGTTGATTAATAAGTCGAGAGGGGTACTTAAGCATTCCAATGTGTGGTAGTAGCTGTTCATGGATCACAAACATAGAACTCAGTTCCTGAGGACGGCTTCAATGAGACAACCCACCATGTACTCCTACATGGCCTCTCACCGATACCTTTATCAAATCGTGTTCACACACTTAGCTCACAACAGTAGGACATGTTCTCACACCTCTAATTCATCCCCGATGAATCAGACCTGACTCAACTCTAAGCAATAGCAGACATGACAAACAAGCATGAATGAGTAGGCACACCAGGGCTCAAACAACTCCTACTCATGCTAGTGGGTTTCATCTATTTACTGTGGCAATGACAGGTCATGCAAAGGAAAGGGGTTCAACTACCGTAGCATGTAACAGTTGAATTGCTGTTGTCCTAATGCAGTAAAAGAGAGAAAGAGTGAGAGAATGGGATTGTGTCAGAATGAACAAGGGGGTTTTGCTTGCCTGGCACTTCAGAAGATAGTATAGTTCTTCATTGGTGTCATCGATGTCATCGTCGGAATATCATCTACCGAGGGTGAACAACCACCAGCAAACACAGAAAGAACACAATCAACGCAATGCACAATATGATGCACGAGTGTGACATGTCAACATGTTGTGATTTGAGCTAATGCAGCTAAGAACAGAAGGGTTTGAGTTGATTTGAACCAAAGGTTCAAATTCAAATTCAAACTAAGAACTTATAAAGTGCACTATCAATTTTTGATCTAAACAGCAAGGTTAAGTTGTTTAAACCTGCATGAAAGCAGTACAGATGGATAGATTAGATTTTTCTTGATCATTTTTCATATATAATTTGTTTGATTTGGAGTTATAGATTGAATTTCTATGAATTTTTGAAGTTTATGATAATTTCTGAAATTTCCTGGATTATTTTTAAAGCCGAAAATTATTAACTGAGTCAGCATGATGTCATCACTGCGTCAGCAGGTCAACATGGTCAGCCCAGGTCAAACCTGACCACTGGGCCCCGCAAGTCAATGTCTCAGGTCTAATTGGGTTAAACTTTAGACTAAACCAGAGATTAACAGGGGCTGGACCCACCAGTCAGTGGCGCAGGGGAAGTCAAATCTTGGTCAACCGGGGTCAAACCCGCGGGCTTGGCCCACGGCTCGTCGCCGATGATGACAGAGATGGCGGGGCGGCTGGGAAATGCTCCTCCGGCGACTAAAACGGTGGCGGAGAGGCTCTACGTGATGCTGGAGCTCGTTCGCGTCTTGTGGTGCACGCAGCAGTGGCTCAAGCGGCCTAAATCGACGTAGTGGCGACTTGCACGGTGGCCGGAGTTTGGCTCGAGCGTGTCTGGGGCTGCAGTGCTCGTGCGAGCAAGCGGAGTGGCTAGTTAGCCTCCTAGAGGTGCTAGGAGCGTGTCGGTGCCACTGGAGCGAGCAGGAGAGGCTCGGGAGCGCGGGCTCGCCGGCAATGGCGGACGGCGGCCTCGTGTGACCTCGGGGCTACGGTAAGAGGGAGGGAGCAAGCACGGGGGCAGAGGGGTAACGATCAGTAGCTCACCGTGGTTCAAATGAGACAGGCGTCGAGCTTGGGGAGGCAGGGACGACGGTGAATCGACGGAGATGGTGATCGGCTCCCGAGATGGAAGACCACGGCGATGACGATGCTACGGTGCGTCCCAGCTCACTTGGCTTGGTGGAGATGGCGAGGGAGACGATGCGGGGCTCTTGGGCACAACACAGGGGCGAGGGGGTAGCTGTGGCCGTGGTGGTTCTCGTCGGAGGTCTCGGGTGCGTACGGTCGGTCACGGGAGAGAGAGAGAGAGTCAGAGAGGGGATGGGGACGAGCAAGCGGTCGAGGGATGCGCGGGAGAGTGCATGGCGTCCGTAGCCAGCGCTAGGCGGTCGACGGCAAGCAGGAGGTGGCCAGGCGTGTGCCAGCGCGCCGCGGCCACGCGCTCCTGTCCTCCTCGCGTGAGGAGGGAGATGACTGGCAGTGCCAGGTGGGCTGGGCCGGTAAGCTACAGGTGAGCGCCGGGTAAGTTTCTCTCTTTTCCTATTTTGTTTTCTTTTCTATTTCTGTAATTTTGTTTCCGATTTAGTAAAAATACTAAATCACTTTATAAGATCCTGAAAACTTTTGTGGCCACTATCTGATTTAAACCAGAGGCCCTCACCAAGTTTCAGAATATTTGGAGCTACCAAATATTTTATAGGGATTTATAGCTCCACATCAAATACAATATGATTTAATTCAAAGACCATAAATGCCTTGGAAAAATGTGCATGACCTGTGGTAAAGGTTTTAACCTCTTTCCATATATAATGAACATTTTTTAAGGGCATTTTGGATTCATTGGAAATATTTTTATTTTGATCCTAGTTGCATTTCATTTGGTGCTAGGGTTTGGACATCCCCATTTCAGGTTTAAGAAAATCTAAACATGATGCAACAACCAAGACTATACCACAACAAGGCTGAAGCTAGGGCTGTGACAACTCGCCCCCATTAAACAAGAATCTCGTCCCGAGATTCAAGACGTGAGGTAAGAAGACAGAGGGGGCACGGAACTAACACAGTCTTCATGATCCATTGGTTCATATTGATCTTGACATCTTTGCCTTTGAGATCTTGATCCAACACAATGACTACACAAGGGAACTCTACAGAAAACGATCTCCTCCAAGATCGAGCACTCAAGATCAACTCATGGAGCGAGACATTGAGGCATCTGTCGAGCCGAGACACGAAGCACACATCAAGAGGGATGGGGTGGAACAGATGTCGAGGGTTCACTAGGTAGACAACAATTCCACACCTAAAAGGGTGGTGAACGATTGTCAATGTAGTGAGGATTTGAGTTGCCATGATACCATAACGAGAGACCTTAGGGAAGGTGGCTCGTAGAAATATTCCTTTAAGTGGCAAAAAGAATTACTTTTGACACATAGATCATTGAAGATCTTCATACCAGCCCAAGGCAATTTGCAATCGATTACTTGAAGGAGTTTGGAAGAATGGCATATCCCAACTAGAATGGATGATGTGGACTACCTTGTTGAAGACAACTCAATGGATGATTTTTGCTTATCATCGGAAATGTATGGAACCCATGGTAGGACCACTTGAAGACGATCCTGATCAGTAATTACTGAGAAGGGCAGTCCATGGTAGGATGGCACAATGGCGGTGCAAGCTGAGAACAAAATGCAAATGTTGGGAATGTTCCCACCATCATATCTGCCTGAGATTCATATCTGGTTAGTGTCAGGATATTCCAGACTCATCAAGTATAGAAAGAAAAATGAAAGTTTGCAACACAATGCGACGATATGACATTGTGAGATTCTCGGGGAAATGAACTACGGTAGTAAGCTCCAAAACATGAGCTGGTTCTGCTACATACATGTGAGCATGTTGTCCAAGACAATAATGACCACGTAGTAGTCTTAAAATAAAACACTACCGAGTTCAGATGGGGAACCATCATCAAGGATATCGAAGTCCTTGTATAAGCCCCGGGTCTTAAGAAGGAACTTCTTTTCCTTGAACAAATCAATCAGTGGCTTGGTGTGCTAGGGAATACATATGGAATGGAGGTAATTAATCTACCAAACCATAGAATACATTTGCACATGCATAACTGACTTGGGATGGTACCAGAGGAAACAAAAACAAGCTTTCTCGAATCCACGGCGGCAACTTGCATCAGATGCACATGAATTAGAGGAAGTCACATCTTTCAACCGGACATGTGCTTCATGAACGGGACATGAGGGCAATGCTTATAAAGTTTCCAACACTAGTGTAATGTTCAACATGAATCATGGGGGAGACAAAATGCTGCTGATGGGCTCAACAACAATTCATCGAAATTTCCATATCACTCGACTTCCATCATCATGTGAACACGGTGATAGCATTGGTCAGACCAAAAGATGTAATGGTGTATGCTCGAGGGATCAACCACGAGTAAGACAACATTATGAACATCGTTGGTTCTGATTTGACTTGACAATAGCCCATACTCAAGTCAAAGTTTTGACAAGGCAATAGATCCAACAACTGATCACGAGGACCAATCGATGGAGATATCATCTTTCTTCAACACACACACACACACACACACACGCAAGATATCCCCTTTGGAGTGAACTAAGTGGATTAAGCTTTTATCTTCCAACTCTCCAAGTTGTTGTTTTAGCTTAACAAATTAGTTCAGAGGTATCTAACACGGATTCTTGGAGAAAGAGTGTTTTATTGGAAAACCAACTTGATCACGAACTCAACATATCGGTCAGGGGACGACCTAGTGATACTTCCGTGAAGATATCCAGAAAATCACGAACCACCGATATGTTATTAAGCTCAAGAACAATCTTGCTTTTCAGGGCAGGACGATATGATCAAGGAGCGAGGGATTGTCACAATCCTAACTCATTGGTCGATGAGTGCACCCAGAAATATGGACTAGGTAGCATGATCAATCTTAGGATGATGATTCAATAACCAGCACGCTAAGAATGAGAGTGTTGTCCATTAACTACCAAGCAACGGAGTTGCTAGGAGTATTGATTTCGCACCTCACAGTACACTTGTTGGCATTCCGGTTACAATAACACGGAACCGAGGAATGAACAATGATGGCAAGAAGTATTACTCCGTCAAGAATTCATAAGAGGTGGTGCAATTCTCATGACACTCCTGACATAAAGATGGTAACACTCCAAGGTAGAGCAGAGCAAAAGCTGGATTGGCATTTTGATCTGCGGAATACAATTGTTTTGACCCAATCCTAGATATGGATGAGGTTCTGGAGTTTGTTTCTCCTAGTCATTCTGGAATAGGATGGCTTGACGGACCACAAGAATAATAAGCATCGATAACACGGATGCACAATTAGTCCTGACTATCAATTGATAGACAGAGGGCCAGAAAATAACTAAAGAGGGACAACTCAAAGGAATATATAGCTTTCTGAGTTGTGGGTGCATAGATCAGTATGCCGAGCAAAGTTCAACATAATTCTTCTAGATAACCCATGCAGAAAAGGTAGAACTGGCAGAATCACAATTATGAATAGAGAACTCCTCAGGAGTACTCTAATGGTATCTTTTGGTTCAAAGAACTTCTGCCTTAATGGTTCATGGTATTTCGAAGAAGAAAATACCAGAGTCCTCAAGGACTATCGCAAAGGTTACTAATGTCCTAAAGGAACTAGCAACACTATCAACATGAAGCAAGTAGGGTGAATCTTGGGCTTAAGAACCCAGAAATAAAATATCTACTACTAAATGGCATCACGGGATGCTTTCGAGAATGGTGGCCAGAATCATCACACTGGGAACACAAAACATTGCTAGATTACTGAGTGGTTCTCGAAGACACCTAGGGTCATAATACTAACTCCAACATACATGTCAAGGCAACGGAGTACCTCAACAGACCGATTAGTGTGCTTAATCTGGACCAAAGGAACTTCGAGAACGGGAAGAAGGGATTTACAAATGTATCAGATTGTTTAGAGACCTGGGATGACACGGGCATCATAACGGCTGTAAATGCTCAAAAAGAATTGAGACATCCTACAAAATGGTGGCATAACCACTCAACAACATCGTATCAAGGTTCTGGTTCAACTAACAACATACTAAAAGTAGTAGAAACTGAACTGAGGCTTGAACTCAACAATCCTAGGCAACTACGGTTTAGTAACACGTCATCTTGAGAGATAGAAGAGAAGCCTAGTTCTTAATCCCCATAGAAAATAAGAGGTTGACTCAGAGCGGAAGGCATAAGGTAAAGGAGTAAAAAGAGACTTACATTCCCATCCACAATCAATTCCCTTATATAACTAAAGCATTTCTAGACTCAACTTCGACCAACTTGGCTTGGTAATCCTACAGGCAGTCAGGCTCTGATACCAAAGCTGTCAGGACCCTGATTCTAAGTCACACCGATCTAGCCTGTAACACCTCATATCACTTTGCAGCCTCACGCATGGTATCCCCACGGGTGTTGCCTTACCATGGCTCGGGACCGTTTGCGCCTTTTGGCTCACGTATATGATAGTCTCACTAGCATCCATATGACAAAGAACCCGGACCAACATGACTAGTCGTTAACCCAAAGTGGCACTAACTTACGGGGACATGCATACATGAATCAACATCGAGCATGTCGGTCAGCAGCATGTGAATCCGGGCTGTAGCAACTGGGCTAACAGGACTTCGGGAACCCGGGCTGTAGCATGCTAGCAGGACTCCGGATGTCACCGCGTGACATTTCCCCGAAGGGACAGACACATGAACGAAGTAAATCACATGCCGACCAGTCAAAGTGTTCTCGAGCAGTAGTGCTGGGCTAGCAGGACTTCGGTGAACCGGGCTGTAGCGGACTACTATGGCTCATGGAAGCACAAGACTACATTTCCCCATAAGAGAGGCTACCAAGGATAAACAACTAGGTTGTCGGATCCCACACATACCAAGCATTTCAATCATACACACAATATGCTCGATATGTGTAAATACAACATGGCATCACAACAAAACTCTACGACTCAAAGTATTAATCATTAGGCTCCGAGGATCGAGATATTACAAACATGGGTCTCATGACCCAACATATAGAGAATACAAGCAACAAGCACATGCGGAAGCTTAACTTGTTTGAGTACACACAACTACAAATGAAGAAGGGTGAGAAGCCTGACTATCTACCAGATCCTGCCAAGGGCACAAGATCGTAGCTAAGGTATCAAGCTAAACGTCGAAGTCCACACGGAACACTAGCGAGACTGAAGTCTCTCTGCAAAAACATAAAATAAGCAAACGTGAGTACAAATGTACCCAACAAGACTTACATCAGAACTAACTACATATGCATCGGTATCAACAAAGGGGTGGTGGAGTTTGACTGCAGCAAGCCAGCTTTGATTCGGTGGCTATCCTGAATTACGACTGCAAGTAACTCTTTTGAGGTGGCGCACATGAGTCCACATATTCACCATATCAATACTCCACTATGGATCCGCTCCCGTCTCCCTACAAGAATGCCATCCATAGCACTCACGCTTATCTTGCGCATTTTAGAGTATCCACTTTCACTTGTCTATGAACTATGCAAGGGGTCCAAGTTTCCATATCCGAGGAATCCCACTATTCGAATAGATAATGATAACCATGCAGGGGTGTACTTCCTCACACACGCTCTCACCACTTATCACCATGTACACGTCATGTATCTCGGCAACCTTCAAGCAGAAGCCTAGCGAGGGTGTCGGCCACGACCTGACTAACCACACAAGTCTCTCGTCCAGGTTTATCGCCTATTCGGGTTCCATCCACAAGGAGATCCGGTCGGAGTGTCGCTCACGGCCCCAAACGATGTGTACAGGTTTCCCAAGCCCACCATCCGGGTGCCACTTGATACACCGGGCCACTGTGCCTAGTCTGTACAAAGCCCACCTGTACCGGGTGCCACTTGGTAGACTACTAACACTACCTACAAACACCAAAAACTAGTTGCAATTCCTGGACAGAGATCAGGTTGATTAATAAGTCGAGAGGGGCACTTAAGCATTCCAATGCATGGTAGTAGCTGTTCATGGATCACAAACACAGAACTCAGTTCCTGAGGACGGCTTCAATGAGACAACCCACCATGTACTCCTACACGCCCTCTCACCGATACCTTTATCAAATCGTGTTCACACACTTAGCTCACAATAGTAGGACATGTTCTCACACCTCTAATTCATCCCCGATGAATCAAACCTGACTCAACTCTAAGCAATAGCAGGCATGACAAACAAGCATGAATGAGTAGGCACACCAGGGCTCAAACAACTCCTACTCATGCTAGTGGGTTTCATCTATTTACTGTGGCAATGACAGGTCATGCAAAGGAAAGGGGTTCAACTACCGTAGCATGTAACAGTTGAATCGCTGTTGTCCTAATGCTGTAAAAGAGAGCAGGAGCGAGAGAATGGGATTGTGTCGGAATGAACAAGGTGGTTTTGCTTGCCTGGCACTTCTGAAGATAGTATAGTTCTTCATCGGTGTCATCGATCTCATCGTCGGAACATCGTCTACCGAGGGGGAACAACCACCAGCAAACACATAAAGAACACAATCAACGCAATGCACACTATGATGCATGAATGTGACATGTCAACATGCTGTGATTTGAGCTAATGCAGCTAAGAACAGAAAGGTTTGAGTTGATTTGAACCATAGGTTCAAATTCAAATTCAAACTAAGAACTTATAAAGAGCACTATCAAGTTTTGATCTAGACAGCAAGGTTAAGTTTTAAACATGCATGACACCAGTACAGATGGATAGATTAGATTTTTCTGATCATTTTTCATATATAATTTGTTTGATTTGGAGTTACATTTGAATTACTATGAATTTTTGAAGTTTTGGATATTTTCTGCAATTTTCTGAATTATTTTTAAACCAGAAAATTATTAACTGATTCAGGATGACGTCGTCACTGTGTCAGTAGGTCAACATGGTCAGCCCAGGTCAAACCTGACCACTGGGCCCCGCAAGTAAGTGTCTCAGGTCTAATTGGGTTTAACTTTAAACTAAACCAAAGATTAACAGGGGCTGGACCCACCTGTTAGTGGCGCGGGGGAAGTCAAATCCCGGTCAACCGGGGTCAAACCCACGGGCTTGGCCCACAGCTCGTCGTCGGCGACGACAGAGACGGCGGGGCGGCTAGGAAATGCTCCTCCAGCGACAAAAACGGTGGCGGAGAGGCTCTACGTGATGCTGGAGCTCGTCCGCGTCTTGTGGTGCATGCAGCAGCGGCTCAAGCAGCCTAAATCGATGGCAGTGGCGACTTGCGCAGTGGCCGGAGTTCGGCTCGAGTGGGTCCGGGGCTGCAGTGCTCGTGTGAGCAAACAGAGTGGCTAGTCAGCCTCCTAGAGGTGCTAGGAGCGTGTCGGTGCCACTGGAGCGAGCGGGAGAGGCTCGGGAGCGTGGACTCACCGACAATGGCGGACGGCGGCCTCGGGTGACCTCGGGGCTATGGCTAGAGGGCGGGAGCAAGTACAGGGGCAGAGGGGTAACGATCAGTAGCTCACCGCGGTTCGAATGAGACAGGCGTCGAACTCGGGGAGGCAGGGACGACGGTGAATTGACAGTGACGGTGATCGGCTCCCGAGATGGAAGATCGCGGCGATGACGATGCTACGACGCGTTCCAGCTCACTTGGCTTGGTGGAGATGACGAGGGAGACGACGCGGGGCTCTTGGGCACAACAGAGGGGCGAGGGGGTAGCTGTGGCCATGGTGGTTCTCGTCAGCGGTCTCGGGTGCATACGGTCGGTCACGGGAGAGAGAGTCAGAGAGGGGATGGGAACGAGCAAGCGGTCGAGGGATGCGCAGGAGAGTGTGTGGCGTTCGTAGCCAGCGCTAGGCGGTCGGCGGCAAGCAGGAGGTGGCCAGGCACGTGCCAGCGCCCCGCGGCCACGCGCTCCTGTCCTCCTGGCGTGAGGAGGGAGTTGACTGGCAGTGCCAGGTGGGCTGGGCCGGTAAGCTACAGGTGAGCGCCAGGTAAGTTTCTCTCTTTTCCTATTTTGTTTTCTTTTCTATTTCTATAATTTTGTTTCTGATTTAGAAAAATACTAAATCACTTTATAAGATCCTGAAAACTTTTGTGGCCACTATCTGATTTAAACCAGAGGCCCTCACCAAGTTTTACAATATTTGGAGCTACCAAATATTTTATAGGGATTTATAGCTCCACTTCAAATACAATATGATTTAATTCAAAGACCATAAATGCCTTGGAAAAATGTGCATGACCTGTGTTAAAGGTTTTAACCTCTTTCCATAAATAATGAACATTTTTGAAGGGCATTTTGGATTCATTGGAAATATTTTTATTTTGATCCTAGTTGCATTTCATTTGGAGCTAGGGTTTGGACATCCCCATTTCAGGTTTAAGAAAATTTAAACATGATGCAACAACCAAGACTAGACCACAACAAGGCTGAAGCTAGGGCTGTGACAGCCTCCCCCCCTCATCCGAAACCCAAGCACTAACAATGGCAGAACCGAGCAGCGTCCGCCGAAAGAGTGGCTGGAATTCGCTCCCCACAGAGGTAATCAAGCTCATTGTTTCGCGTGTGGACAATCTCAGTACCATGCCGCTCGCCGCGTGCTCGTCGGGACTGTACCGTTTACTCAAAGCCCTCAGGCTGGAGCTTTTTAAGCCAGCTCCTAGCTTGCTGATGCCACCTGATCTTCAGAAACGGCGTGTCACACAGCATAACGATCGTAGGGTGGCGAGCACCAACCCCCTTGACTGTGATCCGATCCCCGCCAGCCTCAACTATATTAACGGTATGTACTGGGTCGGCATGAACACGTCTTGGATGGTGCTCGTCAACGGTCGTGGCACCTAGATGCTCGTGGAGGTCTACACTCGGTGGTTGATCCCCCTTCCTTCGATTAACACTGCACTGCTTTGGCACCGCGCCCAGAATACTCAGAATCTTAAAGTAGCCAACATGATACCAAGTTTGATTGCTCAAGGTTGTAATCTGCCAAGTGCCCACAAGATCTGTGAATTATAAAGACTTCAGGCTAATTGCGTTCTTCAACCGCGGTCTCGCCTATCTAACAGGTCACTGCGGTAAGTGGATAAATCTGCACGTCCATCGCAGGATCATACATCCTCCATGGTTCTCTGATGCCATTGAACACAAGGGCTTCATTTACGCTGTCGACTCCTTCTATGGCTAGACTTATTGCTGGCCTACTCCAGTCATCGCTACAAACGGCTGTTACAGCAGTATGTTACTTTCCTATGATATCATGATTGCTTATATTACTGTCAACATTTGCTGAAAAAATATTCATGCTCATAACATGCTATTCTTAAGATTGACTAAATCAAGAACCCTTTTTTATTTGACTCCAACTTGATATGATGTTGTAGGCCGCCTAGTGTCCCTACCCTTCCTAATCCCAGAACCTTTCAAAGAAAAGCGTCATGGCAGTTGCAGGTGGTTCCTGGCTCGATCAGACGACGGCGAAAGATTGATGATCGTTCGCACGTACCAGACGTGTTGTTTCGCGGAATACAATCACAGTCACTGCAAGGTCTTTGAGCCGGATCCCAGCTTCTCTGGGCCTTCAAGAATTTTTGACTGGAGCCTGGTAAGTAGCCTTGGTACACGCTCTCTGTTTGTCGGACTGAATTATCCGATTATCCAGGAGATAACCGACAACAAGGATCATGATGGCAGTGCGGTTTCGTTCATCAGGCAAAACTGTGTGTACACAGCGTACCATGCGTCTCTGCATGCACCATACCCTGATATGTGCCGCCACGCTCTGTATCCCAAAGTAGGAGAGAGGGTCGCAAGTATCAGACTTCGACCTGCTGGCTGGAGTTTCCCCCACCAGGCACCCATCTGGTTCAAGCCGTCAGCCAATCTCCACAGCTTAATAAATAGTAACGTCTAACTGAGCCAGTTAGTTAGATGTGTACACTTGGTGTAGTAGGATCTTTATTTAGTTTGATGCATACACTTGTTCTTTTTTGGTAGCCCTTTTGTAATGGTGGCTGATGTTTGGTTTGAAAGAGAGAGGTGCGTCCTCACTCTTCTGGCCAGCTTACTGCTTCTGTTGCACCCCCAGCCCTGGTTGCTGCTGCTCCTGTTTTCAATGTACAATTAGTAGTATATTTCGTCTGTTGGTTGAATAAATGTGTTGTTAGAACGACAAACACAATGTTTTGGAAGTCGTTGCACGGTTCGATCCTTTAGTGCCCCGTACCGTACGTAGCGCATACTATTTTTCGTAGGGAACACATATTCCACTTGTTGATAACATGCAGCCCACTAATGAAGGCCCAATAGAGAAGCCCATAATTAACTGGAAGGGATGCTCTCACATGAATCCAGCCCAGGTACATGCTCATGGTCCCCTAAACATAAATAAGTAAATAAATAAAGCTAAATGCTCATGCACCAGTTCTTTGGGAAAATAGGTAGCCCAGTATTTCTTTTTGAAGAATACCCAAGCTAGGCCTATTTGTTTTCTCCAAATTACTGGGCTGCAAATCTTTCAAGACGAGGAGGGATGCATTCGGGCCTGGCATAAGAGTATGGTCAATGTCTGTTAAAAGTAATATCAAAAGGGGTTGAAAATTCCAAAAAAATTATAGCAAATGGGATATAAGTTTCTTTTTTTTGCTTTTGTTCTTCACTGATATCTTATAAGTATTTCATTGGATTTAACATGACATAGTACAAATTTATTTTTAAATTTGTTTTAGTATGGCTATTAATTTTTGGATTAAGAATATTTCATTCCCCAGCAAAAATTTGCGAATTTTTTTCCAAATTTCCCACATATTTAGTTAATTTTTTGACCCTGGTACTGACCAGAAAATGGCCAGCAATTCCAAAAATGGAAAATGGGCTGCAATAAATTCCATATGAATTAGAAAATGAGTAAAAATTATAAAAATAATAGCAAATGGGCTGTACACACCACATATTTCGAGGCTTTGTCAGTGAACACACGATTCTAGCAGCAGTGACTGTTGAATGTCCATCCAACGGCCGACGTGCTTCTTCAATCTCTGATCTTCCTGCTCCAGCCGCCTAAACTAGTGCCGGCGGGACTGCCTGCTCCCTCCTCTTGTGGTCCGCTGTGATGCCGCACAGGCTTCCCCGGCCCACCCTACTCCCTTCGCTGGCCTGGACGGACGCAATCAACTGCCTCCTTATTACGCGAAAAAATTGATTCCTCCCACTGACATCTGGGGTGCACCGGTTGGGAGGCTGACCTGTGGGCCTACTAAGTTGACGCGTACGCAGGGCTTGTCAACTTAGTCAACAAACGGTTCTAGCAGCAGTAACCGTTGGATTTGAATCGAACGGTCCTACTGCTTCTTTAATCGTTGCTCTTCTTGCACCAGCCGCCTATACCAGCGCCGGGGAGACCGCCTGCTCCTGCCTCCAGTGGTCGGCTGTGCTACCGTTGAGGCCTCATCGCCCCCTACTACTCCCACCGCTAGCCAGGCCCTGCGGCGAAGGCAGCCTCACACCGCAGCCGAACCAGTGAACCCTCGTACTCCTCTCCGCGTGGTCATCCACTGCCGCGTCTTCCCCGGCTCCGTGTCGTCCCCTTCCTAGGCCTCGCCGTCATCCACCGCCTTGGTGCTCTCGGCGCGGCGTGGTCAACATGGTCAACGACATTCCATCGGAAGAGTACTGTACGTGGAGAGGCTGATGGCTGGGTCCACGGCCACAGCCCAGTTTTTTTGTGATTTGCCAAGTAAGTCGCTTTGTTAGGCCTGTTGGGCTACAAATCTTCAAGACGAGGAGAGCTTTCATTCGGCTGGCCGAGAAAATGGCCCATTAGTAATGAGAAATGGGCTGTACATTTTTAAAACACATCAAACCGGCAATTAGTTTCAAATATGTTTTTTTTCATTTCGAGATTTTAAATTACATTAATTTTTATGTGTGGAGAATTTGTTGGATTTTATATTGATATACATTTATTTTTAAAATTAGTTTGAATGTGAGTCGAAATTTCGGGATTGAAAACAGTTCGGACCGCACCAAAATATGCAAAATGTCGTATAATTTTTTAACCGTGGTCACAATATGGGTTGTAATGCAAACAAAAAGAATATGGGCTCCAAAAAAACCTTAATAATTAGCAAATGGGATGTAAATTATTAGAAATAATGGCAGATGGGCTGTATGATGGTTTCCACAAATTTGAGGCTTTACTAAAAAAAGGTTGACGCACAAGGAGTGACTGTTGGATGGCCATCCAACGGTCGTCGTGCTTCTTCAATCACTGCTCTTCCTGCTCCGGCCGCTCAAACAAGCGCCAGCAGGACTGCTTGCTCCCTCCTCCCCGCGGCCGGCTCTACTGCCGCGCAGGCCTCACCGCCCCACCGTACTCCCATCGCTGGCCTAGCCATCCCTCAACTCACCCACACCTGCTGTTATTCTTCGGCGACAGCAGAAGAACCAGTAAACCCTTGTATAGTCGTACTTCCCTCTGCGTGGGAAACAACTGCCGAGTCTTCCCTGCCTCCGTGTCGTTCCCTACCTAGTCCTCACCGTCGTCCACCGCGTTGGTGCTCTCGGCGCGGCCTAGTCAACATGGTCAACGACCGACATGCATCTGAAGTGGACTGTATGTGGAGAGGTCGACAGCTGGGTCCACGGCCACACGCAAGGAAATGCCTCCTTATTACGCGCAAAATAATGATTCCTCCACCTGACATTAGGGACCCACCGAAAGGGCCTCAGTATTTCGCAAAAAAAACGTTACCGCCGCTGACAGCTCGGACCCACCATCTATATCTTTGCATGCAAAGAAGTGCCTCATTATTACGCACAAAAAAATGAATACTCCCCCTGTTAGCTGGGACCCAGTATAGTGGCAGGCTGACTTGTGGGCCTACTAAGTTGACGGGGACGGAGGGCTTTGTCAACTTAGTCAATATGCACGATTCTAGCTCCAGTGACCGTACGATGTCCATCCAACGGTCGTAGTGCTTCTTCAAGGTCTGGTCTTCTTGCTCCAGCCGCCCAAACCAGCGTCGGTCGTGCCTCATGCTCCTGCCTCCCGTGGTCGGCTCCGATGCGGCGGAGGCCTCACCGCCCCCTACTACTCACACCGCTGGCCAGGCCATCCCTCTACTCACCCACACCCCCTGTTATTCTGCGGCGACGGCAGCCTGACACCGCAACGAACCAGTGAACCCTCGTACTCCTCTACGCGTAGGCATCCACTGTCGCGTCTTCCCCAGCTCCGCGTCGTCCCCTTCCTAGGCCTCGCCATTGTCAACCGCCCTAGTGCTCTCGGCGCGGCGTGGTCAACGTGGTCAAGGAACGGCTTCCATCGGACATGGAATGTATGTGGAGAGGCTGATAGCTGGGTCCATGGCTGCAGTAAGGAAGTGCCTCCTTATTACGTGCAAAATAATTATTCCTCCACCTGACAGCGGGGACCCACCGGATGTGCCACCGTATTTCGTGAAAAAATGTTTACCCCTGACTACTGGGACCCACCAGCTACATCTTGTCACGCAAGGAAGTGCCTGAGAGTCGGGACCCACCTAGTCGAAGCGTACGTAGCGTTGTCATTCTAGTTGCGAACGTGTTGTCAGGACCCCGACTCGATGCCACATCAATCTAGCATGTAACACCTCATATCGCTTTGCGGCCTCACGCACGGTATCCCCACGGGTGTCGCCTTACCTTTGCCCGGGACCGTTTGCGCATTTTGGCACACGTATATGATGGTGTCGCTAGCATCCATATGATAAAGAGCCCGGGCTGACATGGCTAGTCGTAAATTCAAAGTGGCACTAACTTACAGGGACAGGCATTCATGACCCAGCATCGAACGTGTTGGTCATCAGCGAGTGAATCCAGGCTGTAGCACTAGGCTAACAGGACTCCGGTGAACCGGGCTGTAGCGGGCTAGCAGGACTCCGGTATTCATCGCGTGACATTTCCCCGAAGGGACAGACACAGGATCGAAGAAGGACACATGCCGGCCAGCCTAAGTGTTCCGGAGCAGTAGCAAGCTACCAGGGCTCAGTGGAAGCACTAGGAGACATTTCCCGGTAAGAGAGGCTACTAGGAATAAACAACTAGATAGTCAGATCCCACACATAGCAATACACATTACACATACGCATAACATGCAAGTATGTGTTGTACAACATGGCATCACAGCATAACTCAACAACTCATATAGATAAAGGCTCAGAAGAGCCGTCATAGCAATTATTGCAAACAGGGGTCACAAGACCCATCATACAGAGCATTCAAGCAACAAGCGGAAGCATTACATGTCTGGGTACAGACATCTACAAATGAAAAAGGCTGAAGAGCCTGACTATCTACAACATCCGATCAAGATCGTAGCTGAGGTACTAGCTACTAGTCGAAGTCCACGAGAACACTAGTAAGACCGAAGTCTCCGCTGCAAAAACATAAATAAAGCAACATGAGTACAAAGGTACTCAGCAAGACTTACATCAGATCCTATCATACACGCATTTGTATCAAGAGGGTAATGTGGGGTTTAGTTGCAGCAAGCCAGCTTTGACTCTGTGGCTATCCTATTCTACGACTACCAGAAACTCTTGAGGTGAAACAACGTACACGAGTCCACTAAACACCACACAATACACTACTATGGATTCATCCCTGTCTCCCTATGAGAAGGCCATCCATAGCACTCACACTTGTCTTGAGCATTTTATAGTATCCACTTCAAGTTGTCTATGTACCATGTAAGCATCCAAGAAGTCCATAACCGCGGACCCGGCTATTCGAATAGATCATGTTAACCCTGCAGGGGTGTACCTCTTCACACACGCTCTCGCCACTTACCGCCATGTACACGTCATGTATCTCGGCAACCTTCAAGCGGAAGCCTGGCGAGGGTGTCGGCCACGACCTGACTAACCACACAAGACTCTAGTCCAGGTTTATCGCCTATTCGGGTTTCACCCGCAAGGAGATCCGGCTGGGGTGTCGCTCACGGCCCCAAACGATGTGAGCAGGGTTCCCGAGCCCACCAACCGGGTGCCACTCGGTACACCGTGCCACGTGTGCCTAGTCTGTCCCAAGCCCACCCTGCCGGGTGCCACTTGGTAGAAAAATAGCACTACCTACAAACACCAAAAACTAGTTGCGACTCCTGGACAGAGACCAAGTTGGTTAATAAGTCGAGAGGGCTTGGAGCGCCCGGAGCCCAATGTGTGGTAGTATCGGGTCATTGGACAACATACACGGAACTCAGGGCTTAAGGACGGTTCCAGTGAGACAACCCACCATGTACTCCTACATGGCCTCTCACCGCTACCTTTACCAAATCGTGTTCACACTCTTAACTCTCAGCATCAGAACATATCGTGGCACTCCAATTCATTCCCAATGAACCAGACCTGACACAACTCTAAGCAATAGCAGGCATAGCATGGTAGGAACACATCAGTGGCTTCAATCAACTCCTACACATGCTAGTGGGTTTCAACTATTTACTGTGGCAATGACAGGTCATGCAGAGGAATGGGTTCAACTACCGCAGCACAAAGTAGCAGATGAATCGTTGTTGTCCTAATGCAATAACTGAGAGCAGGAGCGAGAGAGTAGGGTTTTATCGAAATGAACAAGGGGGTTTGCTTGCCTGGTAAATCAACAAGGAAGGCACTGCTTCACAGACAGGTACTCTGGAACGTCTTCGGAGCAGGACCTATCGAGAAGGAATGGTGCCGGCAATCAATACACAATCATATGCAACAATATGATGCATGAACATGGCATGTAGATGTGATGCTGTTTGAGCTAATGCAACTAGTAAACATTTGGTTTGAAGTCCATTTGAACAAAAGGTTCAAATGCATCTCTAAATTAGGTCTCTTATATATGCCATAATGTGTTTTCCCATATTCAGCATGTATAAGTTGGTTTTTCATGCATGAAACTAGTACAGATGGAAAGGTTGCATTTTTCTAATAATTTTTCATATATAAATTATTTTAATCTGAGCTACGGTTGAATTTCTATGAATTTTTGAAGTTTAAATCATTTTCTGGATTTTCTGAATTATTTTAATTCCAGAAAATATATAATTGCATCAGCATGACGTCATCACGACGTCAGCGGTCAACTGGGCTGGTCCGGGTCAAACCTGACGTGTGGGACCCACACGTCAGTGACAGGGGGGGTTAAACAGGGGTTAATTAGTTTAATTAAAAGGTTAGGGGGGGTCGGGCCCACTGGTCAGCGTCAGGGGGGGTTAGTTAACGGTGATTAGCACTAAGCTAATCACCTGACGGGCCGGCCCCACATGGCAGGGCTCAGGCGACGGGGCTCGCCGCCGGCGACCTCTGGACGCGGCGGAGTCCGCGCCACGGGCCACGGGGACGGCGTCTGAGAGCACCGGGGCGTAGCCCGGGCTCTCGCGCATCTGGTGGGACAGGTGGGAGGAGCGGGGACGGCCGGAGCTCGCCGGAGCAAGGCTCGCGGCGGCGGCCGGAGTTCGGGCGCGAGCGGGATCGGGCTGCGGGGCACAGGGAGGCCACCTGAGGGGCCCGGCGGCACCCTCATGGCACCAGGAGCGCGAAGGGAGGCTTGGTTTGGGCGGAGGCGGGCCGAGACGGCGGCGGCGACATGGACGGCAGCGAGAGGCTTCGGCCGTGGTGGGGAACGGTGCTACGGTGCGCGGGCAGCTAAACGGGGAGGGGGAAGCGGTGGCGGAGCTCACCGCGGTTGCAGCGACGGTCGAAGTGGGCTCGGGGACGCACTGAAGCGGCCGGAGCGTTGATGGGGATCCACGGCGGCCGGCGATGGAAAAGACGACGGCGGCGGCTCCAAGGGGCGTCCGGAGGGGCACGGCTTGACGGGGAGCTTCAGGGCGGAGGAGCGGAGCTCCTGCGCGTGTCGGGGAGGCGAGGGGAGACCGGTGGCCACAGCAACGGCGAGCGGCGGCAGCGATGGCGCTCGGGTGTGCGAGGGGGAGAGAGAACCAGGGGAGAGGGAAGGAATGAGAGAGTGAGAGGGCGGTCGGGGCTGCGTGGCATCGTCCGGGGCGTTCCAGGCGACGAGGAGGAAGCAGGAGGTGGCCAGGGAAGCAGGAGGTGGAGGCGCGGCGATGCGCGCGCGTCGGCACGCGCCGTTCCCCTGTCGGGGAGGAAGACGATAGAGGAGGGGCCAGGTGGGCTGGGCCGCCTCCTGGCTGGGCCGGCCTGCTGCTGCTGGGCTGCGCAGGGGAGGAGCCCCAGGTAAGCCCCTCCTTCCTTTTATTTCTGTTTTCTATTTTTTTCTGACATTTGTTTGGTTTAATAAAAATACTAAACCATTTTATTTTATTATGCCAATTTTTGCAGGAGCTGGATATATTATTCCAGAGCTCTTTTATAAATGGCATAATTTTTGGACCATATTTCATATATATATATAGAAATATATTTCCAATGCAAATATTTATCGAATTAATCCAAATGGCCAAAATAAATGTCCATGAGCTCCTAAAAATATTGTTTTGATTTTTTATCTCTGTCCAATATTTTTAGAGGGCATCATGAGCATTTTCTTGGACCCTTTTGGAGAAATTTTTATTTAGGTCATTTTCAAAAATGATTCTGAGGGTTCCACCAATCCTCATTTCAAATTTAAATGAAATTTAGATATGATGCACAAATGACTAGCTAGTCTAGGTCATACCAGACTAGGGATGTGACAACTCGCCCCCACTTGAAAGAATCTCGTCTCGAGATTCAGGGGTCGACGAAAAGAAAGCGGGGTACTCCAGTCGAAGACGATCTTCTTGCTCCCAAGTAGCTTCTCTCTCGGAATGATGAGACCACTGAACTTTGAGAAACTTGATGTTCTGACGTCGAGTGACACGCTCTGCTTGATCAAGAATGCGAACCGGGTACTCTCGGTATGTGAGGTTATCTTGGAGGTCAAGCGTTTCGTGGTCCACTCCACGGATAGGATCCGAGAAGCAACGCCTGAGTTGAGAGACGTGGAAGACATCATGAACTCGAGAAAGATGTGGGGGTAGTTCCAACTGGTAGGCAACCTCTCCTCGTTTAGCGAGAATACGAAAAGGACCAATGTAACGAGGAGCCAACTTGCCCTTGATACCGAAACGATGGGTACCCTTCAAAGGAGTAACCTGAAGGTAAGCTTGGTCGCCAATTTCATAAGTCACATCCTTATGATGACGATCGTACTGACTTTTCTGACGAGACTGGGCTGTTTTCAAATTCTCACGAATGATGTGAACTTGCTCTTCTGCCTCCTGGATCATATCCGGTCCAAAGAATTGTCTTTCACCGGTTTCTGACCAGTTCAAAGGTGTTCGACATCTTCGTCCATAGAGAACCTCAAAAGGAGCTTTCTTGAGGCTGGATTGGTAGCTATTGTTATAAGCAAACTCGGCGAAAGGAAGACATTTCTCCCAATCCATACCGAATGAGATAACGCAAGCTCTGAGCATGTCTTCGAGAATTTGATTGACCCGTTCCACCTGACCACTCGACTGAGGGTGGAAAGCGGTACTGAAGGAAAGATGGGTTCCCATGGCAGTTTGGAAACTCTCCCAGAAATGAGAAGTGAAAAGACTGCCACGGTCTGAATTGATCTCTAGTGGAACACCATGAAGTGACACTATTCGAGAAATATATAAGTCAGCAAGCTGACTAGCAGTGATATTTTCTCGAACAGGGAGGAAGTGAGCCACTTTGGAAAGACGATCAACGACTACGAAGATAGCGTTATTCCCTCTTTTGGTCCTGGGAAAGCCGGTAATGAAGTCCATACCAACTTTATCCCATTTCCATTCAGGAATAGCTAAAGGCTGAAGGGTGCCAGCAGGTCTTTGATGCTCTGCTTTAACGCGACGACAAACGTCACATTTAGCAATGAACTCAGCGATTTCTCTCTTCATCCTAGTCCACCAGAACCTCTGGCGTAGGTCCTGATACATCTTAGTACTATCGGGATGAATCGTGAGAGGGGATTCATGCGCCTCCTTAAGAATCAATTGTCGCAGATGTTGATTCTTGGGAACCACCAAGCGATTCTCAAAGAAAACAACACCACGATCATCCATAGAGAAACATCCACCAACTCCCTTCTTAATGTTTCTCTTGATCCGGGAAATTCCTGTGTCTTGCTTTTGAGCTGCGATAATCTGATCCTTAAGATCAGGTTTCGCCACCAGGGTAGAAAGGAACCCGTGAGGAGCAATGTGAAGATTAAGCTTACAGAATTCCTCATGGAGAAGTGGTTGGCCTTGCTGCAACATGAGATTGTTGCAATAGGATTTACGGCTTAGCGCATCAGCCATGACATTGGCTTTGCCTGGGGTGTAGGTAATCCCTAGATCATAATCTGTAATCAACTCCAACCAACGTCTTTGCCTAAGGTTCAAATCTGGTTGGGTGAAGATATACTTGAGACTCTGGTGATCGGTGTAGATCTCGCAACGTTTACCAAGGAGGTAATGTCGCCAGGTCTTGAGTGCATAGACTACGGCTGCAAGCTCTAGATCATGTGTAGGATAATTCTCCTCATGTGGATGCAACTGTCGGGATGCATAGGCAATCACATGACGATCCTGCATAAGGATGCAACCTAGTCCCTGTCGTGAGGCGTCGCAGTAGATAATAAAGTCTTTTGTGGAATCCGGTGGCACAAGTATGGGAGCAGAAGTCAGGCGTCTTTTCAGTTCCTGAAAACTGTACTCACACTGTGGGGACCACTCGAACTTTTTATCTTTCTTGAGAAGTTCCGTGAGGGGTTTGGCTACTTTGGAGAAGTTTTCAACAAAGCGGCGACAATAGCTGGCTAGACCAAGGAAGCTCCTAACTTGTTTAACGGTCTCAGGTGGAGTCCAATCGAGAACGGCTTGAACTCTCTCGGGATTGACTGCAATGCCCTTACCAGAGATTACGTGACCTAAGTAGGTCACTTCTGACAACCAAAATTCACACTTGGAGAACTTGGCATAAAGGCGGTGCTCTCTGAGTTTTTCTAACACAAGTCTAAGATGTTCGGCATGCTCTTCCTCGTTCTTCGAGTAAATAAGAATATCATCGAGGTAAACCACGACGAACTTATCTAAGTACTCCATGAAGATCGAGTTCATCAAGCGGGAGAAGGTGGCTGGGGCATTGGTTAGACCAAAGGACATGACGGTGTACTCATACTGACCATAACGAGTGACAAAAGCTGTCTTGGGAATGTCCCCGTTTCTGATCTTGATTTGATGGTAGCCTAATCTTAAATCCATCTTGGAGAAGACTGAGGATCCAGCGAGCTGATCATACAGGTCGTTGATCCTGGGAAGCGGATACTTGTTCTTTATCGTGACCAAATTAACGGGACGATAATCTACAACCATCCGGTCCGTACCGTCTTTCTTCTTGACAAAGAGGACGGGGCAAGCCCAAGGAGAAGAACTAGGACGGATGAAACCCTTTTTCAAGGACTCATCAAGTTGTTTCTTAAGCTCGGCTAGTTCTAGGGGTGCCATCTTGTAAGGTCTCCGGGAGATTGGAGCTGTTCCTGGGATAAGATCTATGACGAACTCTACATCTCTGTCAGGTAGAACACCTGGCAGTTCCTCTGGAAAGACATCCGGAAAGTCACGGACTACCGGGATATCTTCAAGGTCTGGAAGAGGGCTGGCATTAAGAGAATAGAGCTGACGCTTTGCAACTCTAGTGGATACGGTGACTATCTTGCCAGATGGGTGTGTAAGTTGAACAGATCTTGTGTAACAATCAATCTTGGCATGATGAGCTATCATCCAGTCCATACCCAAGATGATGTTAATATCTGAGGACTTGAGGGCTACAAGTGATGCAAGGAATACAAGTCTGTCAACGAGGATTTCGTTACCATGGCTTACACTAGAGGTTTGCCATTTGGATCCAGGAGTTTGGATGACTAGCGGAGTTGGCATTTCACAAAATGATAGGTTGTGCAAGTTAGCATAGCTTTCAGAAATGAAGGAGTGAGATGCTCCAGTATCGAATAGAACTGATGCTGGGTGACAATTGACGAGGAGTGTGCTAAGAACGACATCTGGATCATCATGAGCGTCTTTAGCTGAGACGTGATGCACACGTCCACGTTCAGTGGGGGCTGACTTGACACTGATCATCTTGCGTGATGGCTTAATACAGCCAACAGTCTTCTCGGGCTGGGGTGGAGCATAACTAGTCTGAGAGCAATCACGTGCATAGTGTCCTGGCTTCCCGCATGTGAAGCAAGTCCCTGAGGTTGGACGTGGACCCGCACTGACAAACGGTCTACCAGTAGGCCTGGGTGGAACATACGACTGAGCTGGAGGAGGCACGACATGAGATGACCTCGGTGTATAACCGGAAGGAAGAGCGGAGTTTGGAACCCAAATCCGGCGTTTTTGGGAGCTAGAGCCAGAGGGAGATCCCAAATCACGGGTGTGCTTACGAGACTCCTCGTAAGTGAGTTGAGCTGTCTCTGCATTGATGGCCTTGTTCACAAGGGCTTGGAATGTATCACAATGATGCAGGTGGAGATCACGACGCAACTTGGGGTTGAGACCCTTCCAGAACCTAGCTTGCTTCTTGGCGTCCGTGGACACTTCTTCTGTGGCATAGCGGGCAAGGTTCTCGAACTCTCTGCTATAAGCATCAACAGCCATCTTACTCTGGGTGAAACTGCAGAACTCTTCTCTCTTGCGATCAAGGAGGGCCTGGGGAATGTGATGCTCGCGAAAAGACTCAGTGAAATCCTTCCAGGTAGGAATCTGGCCAGCTGGAAGCATAGCCTCATAGTTCTGCCACCAAAGACTAGCAGGACCTTCCAGGTGGTATGTGGCATAGGTGACCTTGTCATCTTCAGCTACGCTCGCGGAACGCAGCTTATGAGTGATGCTACGGAGCCAGTCATCTGCGTCGAGTGGCTCGATGGAATGATGAAAGTTAGGTGGGTACAAGCGAATGAAGTCATGAATGGTAGCAGACCCTTTGAACTGATGTGCGGTGTTCTCCTCGATACGTGCCAACAAGCGGTTGGACTCACGCTTGTTCCTCTCCATCTCTAACATGAACTCTGTCAACGAAGGCTGGTCAGGAGGATCCTCATTCCTACCATCTCCATGGTTCTGGCTACGAGCGACGACACTTCGCTTAGCTGATGACATCCTGAGAGACGAACCAAGGACGGAATCAGCATCAACTATCGACTGTAGAATGTAGGACAAGGAATTAGTATCACTCGAACTCCTAGGGAAATTCCGGCAGCATAACGGCAGTAAAATGCTCAGAATGAGACATCCTACTAAAAATGGGGTGGTAACATACTCATCAGCATTACTCAAGGTTCTGAGATCATACTAAACAGACTACACCGGAAATACTCGAAACTGGGGTATGACTCTGATCAACCAGTCTTATGGAACTACGGAGTAGTAACACGTGATCCTGATAGACGGAAGAGAAGCCTAGTTCCTTAACCCCGGAGGAAGATAGGAGGACTCAGATCAGAAGGCCATGAGGTAAAGGAGTAAAAGAGCCTTACGTTCCTTCCCACAATCAATTCCCTTACATAACTAAAGAATTTCTAGACTCAACTTCGACCAGTATGGCTTGGTAAACCTACAGGCAGTCAGGCTCTGATACCAACACTGTCAGGACCCCGACTCGATGCCACATCGATCTAGCATGTAACACCTCATATCGCTTTGTGGCCTCACGCACGGTATCCCCACGGGTGTCGCCTTACCTTTGCCCGGGACCGTTTGCGCATTTTGGCACACGTATATGATGGTGTCGCTAGCATCCATATGATAAAGAGCCCGGGCTGACATGGCTAGTCGTAAATTCAAAGTGGCACTAACTTACAGGGACAGGCATTCATGACCCAGCATCGAACGTGTCGGTCATCAGCGAGTGAATCCAGGCTGTAGCACTGGGCTAACAGGACTCCGGTGAACCGGGCTGTAGCGGGCTAGCAGGACTCCGGTATTTATCGCGTGACATTTCCCTGAAGGGACAGACACAGGATCGAAGAAGGACACATGTCGGCCAGCCTAAGTGTTCCGGAGCAGTAGCAAGCTACCAGGGCTCAGTGGAAGCACTAGGAGACATTTCCCGGTAAGAGAGGCTACTAGGAATAAACAACTAGATAGTCAGATCCCACACATAGCAATACACATTACACGTACGCATAACATGCAAGTATGTGCTGTACAACATGGCATCACAGCATAACTCAACAACTCATATAGATAAAGGCTCAGAAGAGCCGTCATAGCAATTATTGCAAACAGGGGTCACAAGACCCATCATACAGAGCATTCAAGCAACAAGCGGAAGCATTACATGTCTGGGTACAGACATCTACAAATGAAAAAGGCTGAAGAGCCTGACTATCTACAACATCCGATCAAGATCGTAGCTGAGGTACTAGCTACTAGTCGAAGTCCACGAGAACACTAGTAAGACCGAAGTCTCCGCTGCAAAAACATAAATAAAGCAACATGAGTACAAAGGTACTCAGCAAGACTTACATCAGATCCTATCATACATGCATTTGTATCAAGAGGGTAATGTGGGGTTTAGTTGCAGCAAGCCAGCTTTGACTCTGTGGCTATCCTATTCTACGACTACCAGAAACTCTTGAGGTGAAACAACGTACACGAGTCCACTAAACACCACACAATACACTACTATGGATTCATCCCCGTCTCCCTACGAGAAGGCCATCCATAGCACTCACACTTGTCTTGAGCATTTTATAGTATCCACTTCAAGTTGTCTATGTACCATGTAAGCATCCAAGAAGTCCATAACCGCGGACCCGGCTATTCGAATAGATCATGTTAACCCTGCAGGGGTGTACCTCTTCACACACGCTCTCGCCACTTACCGCCATGTACACGTCATGTATCTCGGCAACCTTCAAGCGGAAGCCTGGCGACGGTGTCGGCCACGACCTGACTAACCACACAAGACTCTAGTCCAGGTTTATCGCCTATTCGGGTTTCACCCGCAAGGAGATCCGGCCGGGGTGTCGCTCACGGCCCCAAACGATGTGAGCAGGGTTCCCGAGCCCACCAACCGGGTGCCACTCAGTACACCGTGCCACGTGTGCCTAGTCTGTCCCAAGCCCACCCTGCCGGGTGCCACTTGGTAGAAAAATAGCACTACCTACAAACACCAGAAACTAGTTGCGACTCCTGGACAGAGACCAAGTTGGTTAATAAGTCGAGAGGGCTTGGAGCGCCCGGAGCCCAATGTGTGGTAGTATCGGGTCATTGGACAACATACACGGAACTCAGGGCTTAAGGACGGTTCCAGTGAGACAACCCACCATGTACTCCTACATGGCCTCTCACCGCTACCTTTACCAAATCGTGTTCACACTCTTAACTCTCACAATCAGAACATATCGTGGCACTCCAATTCATTCCCAATGAACCAGACCTGACACAACTCTAAGCAATAGCAGGCATAGCATGGTAGGAACACATCAGTGGCTTCAATCAACTCCTACACATGCTAGTGGGTTTCAACTATTTACTGTGGCAATGACAGGTCATGCAGAGGAATGGGTTCAACTACCGCAGCACAAAGTAGCAGATGAATCGTTGTTGTCCTAATGCAATAACTGAGAGCAGGAGCGAGAGAGTAGGGTTTTATCGAAATGAACAAGGGGGTTTGCTTGCCTGGTAAATCAACAAGGAAGGCACTGCTTCACAGACAGGTACTCTGGAACGTCTTCGGAGCAGGACCTATCGAGAAGGAATGGTGCCGGCAATCAATACACAATCATATGCAACAATATGATGCATGAACATGGCATGTAGATGTGATGCTGTTTGAGCTAATGCAACTAGTAAACATTTGGTTTGAAGTCCATTTGAACAAAAGGTTCAAATGCATCTCTAAATTAGGTCTCTTATATATGCCATAATGTGTTTCCCATATTCAGCATGTATAAGTTGGTTTTTCATGCATGAAACTAGTACAGATGGAAAGGTTGCATTTTTCTAATAATTTTTCATATATAAATTATTTTAATCTGAGCTACGGTTGAATTTCTATGAATTTTTGAAGTTTAAATCATTTTCTGGATTTTCTGAATTATTTTAATTCCAGAAAATATATAATTGCATCAGCATGACGTCATCACGACGTCAGCGGTCAACTGGGCTGGTCCGGGTCAAACCTGACGTGTGGGACCCACACGTCAGTGACAGGGGGGGTTAAACAGGGGTTAATTAGTTTAATTAAAAGGTTAGGGGGGGTCGGGCCCACTGGTCAGCGTCAGGGGGGTTAGTTAACGGTGATTAGCACTAAGCTAATCACCTGACGGGCCGGCCCCACATGGCAGGGCTCAGGCGACGGGGCTCGCCGCCGGTGACCTCTGGACGCGGCAGAGTCCGCGCCACAGGCCACGGGGACGGCGTCTGAGAGCACCGGGGCGTAGCCCGGGCTCTCGCGCATCTGGTGGGACAGGTGGGAGGAGCGGGGACGGCCGGAGCTCGCCGGAGCAAGGCTCGCGGCGGCGGCCGGAGTTCGGGCGCGAGCGGGATCGGGCTGCGGGGCACAGGGAGGCCACCTGAGGGGCCCGGCGGCACCCTCGTGGCACCAGGAGCGCGAAGGGAGGCTTGGTTTGGGCGGAGGCGGGCCGAGACGGCGGCGGCGACATGGACGGCGACGAGAGGCTTCGGCCGTGGTGGGGAACGGTGCTACGGCGCGCGGGCAGCTAAACGGGGAGGGGGAAGCGGTGGCGGAGCTCACCGCGGTTGCAGCGACGGTCGAAGTGGGCTCGGGGACGCACTGAAGCGGCCGGAGCGTTGATGGGGATCCACGGCGGCCGGCGATGGAAAAGACGACGGCGGCGGCTCCACGGGGCATCCGGAGGGGCACGGCTTGACAGGGAGCTTCAGGGCGGAGGAGCGGAGCTCCTGCGCGTGTCGGGGAGGCGAGGGGAGACCGGTGGCCACGGCAACAGCGAGCGGCGGCAGCGATGGCGCTCGGGTGTGCGAGGGGGAGAGAGAACCAGGGGAGGGGAAGGAATGAGAGAGTGAGAGGGCGGTCGGGGCTGCGTGGCATCGTCCGGGGCGTTCCAGGCAACGAGGAGGAAGCAGGAGGTGGCCAGGGAAGCAGGAGGTGGAGGCGCGGCGGTGCGCGCGCGTCGGCACGCGCCGTTCCCCTGTCGGGGAGGAAGACGACAGAGGAGGGGCCATGTGGGCTGGGCCGCCTCCTGGCTGGGCCGGCCTGCTGCTGCTGGGCTGCAGGGGAGGAGCCCCAGGTAAGCCCCTCCTTCCTTTTATTTCTGTTTTCTATTTTTTTCTGACATTTGTTTGGTTTAATAAAAATACTAAACCATTTTATTTTATTATGCCAATTTTTGCAGGAGCTGGATATATTATTCCAGAGCTCTTTTATAAATGGCATAATTTTTGGACCATATTTCATATATATATATAGAAATATATTTCCAATGCAAATATTTATCGAATTAATCCAAATGGCCAAAATAAATGTCCATGAGCTCCTAAAAATATTGTTTTGATTTTTATGTCTGTCCAATATTTTTAGAGGGCATCATGAGCATTTTCTTGGACCCTTTTGGAGAAATTTTTATTTAGGTCATTTTCAAAAATGATTCTGAGGGTTCCACCAATCCTCATTTCAAATTTAAATGAAATTTAGATATGATGCACAAATGACTAGCTAGTCTAGGTCATACCAGACTAGGGATGTGACACGTGTACGTACATATATACTGGTGGATGTAGAGGCGCGCACGTGTCGTAGTAGAGGTGCGCATGTAGCATGTACACGTACATACATCGGTCAGGGTGCAAGGAAGAAAATACGGCCACGTATGTGTACATACGGGCGGGGTCTCGAACGCCTACTCGCGCATACGTACGGCCAGGGCTCGTGTACATGGCTGGGTCGGAACGGAGAAACAACATTGTCGTCGTGTTCATGGGGAGGCAACAGAATGCGTCGTGTTCATGGGGAGGCAACGAAATGCGTCGTGTTCATGGGGAGGCAACGGAATGCGCCGTGTTCATCGGGAGGCAACGGAACGCGTGGGAGCCAACCGGCTGGGTCGGAACGGAATGCATGGTCGTGTTCATCGGGAGGGCTTGGACGGAAAAGGCGATGGAAACAAGGCCTGGCATACCACAAAATGGAGGAAACGGACCTCCTAGAGTCGAAACGGGGTCCTGTCGATCGGGAGGGGTCTGGCGTACCGCAAAACGGACGAAACGGACCTCCTACAGTCGAAACGAGGGTCCTGTTGATCGGGAAGGGGTGTGGCGTACCGCAGAACGGACAAAATGGACCTCCTACGGTTGAAACAGGAGTCCTGTTCATCGGGAGGGGTGTGGCGTACCGCAAAACGGGACTCCACGGGATACTGTTCATCTCCACCGTCGACCTCCTCCAGCCTCCACGAGCTACTGTCGACCTCCTCCAGCCTCCACAGGCTACCGTCGACCTCCCCCAGCCTCCACGGGCTCCTGTTCATCCAACCTCCACCGTGCGCTACTCCACCAGCTACTGTTCAACCAGCCCTCACGGGCACCCCTCCACCGTCTACTTTTCATCCATCCCTCCACACCACGGGGTCCTGTTCAACCACCCCTCCACGGGCACCCTCCACCGTCTATTGTTCATCTAGCCCTCCACACCATGGGGTCCTGTTCATCCAGAGGCAATGCCACTGCTCATTGTTCATCCAACCCCCCTGCAACGCTCAATGTTCATCCAATCGATCGGCTTCAGTTAGCAACAGTATCGAAGGAATCGCTCGATCAGGTTCAGTTAACAGCCATCGATCGATCGCTCGGGTTCAGTAAAACATAGCCTGTAGTGCAAGCGCTCGGGTTCAGTTAGAGCCCAACGCCTCGCTCGGGTTCAGTACATGTACCAGAGAAACGTGCATCGCTCGGCCCCCGACCTCCCACCATAACTGGTAACTCCCCGAAATTTTCCTCCCCCTCGCTTCTACCACCGGTTTTTCCGTCATGGACGGCCCAAAGAATGTCATGCAGCTGCATCTCCGGCCCACCCAGTATGAAAAGCCCATTTTCTGTCATGATTTTTTGTCATAGAAGTAGGAGCCCACCACATCTATGATGATACCGGGTTTTGTCACAATTATCGTCATAGAAGTGTCATATGTATGATAGAAAAAAAAATCGTACGGCCCAAAATGTCATCGATGTGTCTTTTTTTGTAGTGCAATCAATAAATAAATCACATAATGGTTGACCATACGTGCATGCTATGGGACTGACAAACTTTAACACAAGTATTCCTCAAATTCACAACCACTCACTAGCATGACTCTAATATCACCATCTTCATATCTCAAAGCAATCATAAGGAATCAAACTTCTCATAGTATTCAATGCACTTTGTATGAAAGTTAGGACTAATTTTATAACCAAAGCAAATTACCATGATATTATAAAGGCTCTCAAAATATTATATGTGAAGTACGAGAGTTCTTCAATTTCTATAAAATAAAACCACCGCCGTGCTCTAAAAAGATATAAGTGAAGCACTAGAGCAATTTTTCCTAGCTCAAAAAAATAAGTGAAGCACATAGAGCATTCTAATAAATCACTATTCATGCATGTCTCTCCCAAAAGGTGTGTACAGCAAGGATGATTGTGGCAAACTAAAAATCAAAGAATCAAATCATACAAGACGCTCCAAGCAAAACACATATCATGTGCTGAATAAAAATATAGCCTCAAGTTAAGTTACCGATAGACGAAGACGAAAGAGGGGATGCCTTCCCTGGGCATCCCCAAGCTTAGGTCCTTTCGCCAACTTGAATATTACCTTGGGGTGCCTTGCGCATCCCCAATCTTAGCATCTTGCCACTCCTTATTCCATAGTCCATCACATCCCTACCCAAAACTTGAAAAGTTCACAACACAAAACTTCAACAGAAAATCTCGTAAGCTCCGTTAGTACAAGAAAATAAATCACCACTTTTTGTACTGTTGTGAACTCATTCTTTATGTATATTGGTGTAATATCTACTGCATTCCAACTTTTCCCTGGTTCATACCCCCCAATACTACCCACCGATTCATCAAAATAAGCAAACAACACGCGAAAAACAGAATCTATCAAAAACAGAATACTCTGTAGCAATCTGGATATTTCGAATACTTCAGTAACTCCAAAAATCCTGATAATTTAGGAAGTCCTAGAAAATTTGTTTATTAATCCTTAGGAAAAATAATCAGTATTTTATCGCGCTTCTTTTAAAAATGAAAACTAATCTCCTGAGTGCAGAAGTTTCTGTTTTTCAGCAGGATCAAATCAACTATCTACGTAAGCTATCCCAAAGGTCTTACTTGGCACAAACACTAATTAAAACATAAAACCACATCTAAAGAGAGGCTAGATGATTTTTTTTATTGCAAAACATAACCTAAAAAGAAAAAATGGGTTGCCTCCCAACAAGCGCTATTGTTTAACGCCCCTAGCTAGCCATAAAACACGAATAGATCTAAGTGTTATCATCTTTGGCATGCAAATACTTAATCACACACTTATGGCTCTTAGGAGATTCTTTGGTTTTATAGATGATCAAACTACTAGGCTAGAAATCGAGAGATTCATTCATGACAATAGGTTCCTTAATAATATTGAGAAAATTGGGGTGAATACTAATTGATTTGAGATATTCATTATTTTACTAGAAGATTCACCCTTATGCCTAGGAACATAAGTAAACTTGGCAATCTTGGTAGGAGGAAGATTTTGAGTAGTTTTAACGGAGGAAAAAACAAAACCCAAGTTGGTAATAATATCTTCTAGCTTGCCAATTCTAGTAGAATCTTGATCTATCTTTTCATTAAGTATTGGTTCCTTTTCCCTAAGATTCTATAAAGTAACTACTACTTTAGATCTATATTGAGTAATATGATTATGAATCTTCTTATCCAAATTTTCAATCAACTCAAATATAGCAATTTTAGTTTCAATAATGTCCAATCTTTACATAACATGTTCCAAAGTTAAAACAGTTCCATTAACCAAAAGAGGTGGTGGGCAGCGGTGCCGGACAATGGATCCACTTCGCCTTCTTCGTCCAGCCCTGGGAGAGTTGAATAACACGCGTTAAGCGCTTCGTTTGGGTCATGCAGATAGAAAAGTTGAATAAACTCACCGAACTTGCAGGGCGGGACAGTTGGTACCCACGGTCCTCGACGGAGTCTGGCCATGATTTGTTGGACCTGAAAAGCACGTTCCAAATGTCCTTGTGCGAGGATCCGAAGAACCCTTGCAAGGTTTGGTGCCTAGCTGGATCGAATTCCCATAGATTGCAAGTCCGATGTTGACAAGGCAGTACCCGGCGGACTAACATCACCTGGACTACGTTGACAAGTTCAATGTTCTTATCTCCCATATCTTTAACGCGCGTCTGGAGCACCGACAGTTCGTCGGATGAGGACCAGTCCAGGCCTTTCTTAACCCAGGATGTAAGCCGCAGAGGGGCGCCGGATCGAAACTCGGGAGAGGCGGCCCATTCCTTGCCGCACGGCTCAGTGATGTAAAACCACTGCTGTTGCCACTCCTTGACAGAATCATTGAAGGTTCCCGTTGGTCATATGACGTTGGGCATCTTGCTCACCATAGCGCCCCTGCACTCGGCGTGCTCGCCGCCCACCACCTTGGGCCTCACATTAAAAACCTTCAGCCATAAACCGAAGTGCGGCGAAATGCGGAGAAAAGCCTCGCACACGACAATGAATGTCAAGATGTTGAGGAAGGAATTAGGAGACAGATCGTGGAGATCGATCCCATAATAATACATGATTCCACGAACAAACGGGTGGAGGGGAAACCCTAGCCCGCGGACAAAGTGAGGTAGGAATACAACCCTCTTGCGGGGTTCCGGAGTGGGGACGATCTGTCCCGCCGTCGGGAGACGATGGCTGATTTTCTTGGCCAGATACCAGGCCTCCCGAAGCTTTTTGATATCCTTCTCTCGGACAGTAGAGGCCATCCATTTGCCTCCTGCTCCGGATCCGGACATCTTTGGAAGACCTTTTGTGGGCAGAGAAGGTGAATTCTTGGGCGCTGGAGCCTGAGCAGAAGAGAATGAATCGGGAAGAAGGCGTGGGTGAAAAGAGTGAATCCTTGTCCCTTTATAAGGGCGGAAGAGGCGATGCGCCTCCCCACTCACCTGGTAAACCTCTCATTCCCCAAGCGCCGTAATTGATGGCGCGGTTGGGTTACCCACATCCGTATTGATCAGAATCCCGTAATAAGGGGACACGATCTCTGCTTCGAAAAGACATGCCAAGGAAACCACCTCGCGATATGTGCAGTAGCTGGTTGAGAAAAACGGTTCGAATAATGACCGGGCCATGGTATGATATCATGTTGTCAAATGTGTCAGCAGATTAGATTTGTGGAAATATTATTCTCTACGATGGTATGTGGAACTTGTTTTGCAGAGCTGGACACTATCCTTGTGTTCAAAATCTTCTGTGGAGTATTCGGAGGAAGAACCCGCCTTGCAATGCCAAAGACAAATTTGCGCGCCGGACTCATCGTCATTGAAGCCTGGTTCAGGGGCTACTGAGGGAGTCCTAGATTAGGGGGTCTCCGGACAGCCGGACTGTTGGACTATGAAGATACAAGATTGAAGACTTCATCCCTTGTTCGGATGGGACTCTCCTTGGTGTGGAAAGCAAGCTTGGCAATATGGATATGTAGATCTCCTTCCTTGTAACCGACTCTGCGTAACCCTAGCCCCCTCCGGTGTCTATATAAACGGGAGGGTTTAGTCCGTAGGACAACACACAATCATACCATAGGCTAGCTTCTAGGGTTTAGCCTCTATGATCTCGTGGTAGATCAACTCTTGTAATACTCATATCATCAAGATCAATCAAGTAGGAAGTAGGGTATAACCTCCATCGAGAGGGCCCGAACCTAGGTAAACATCATGTCCCCCGCCTCCTGTTACCATCCGCCTTAGACACACAGTTCGGGACCCCCTACCCGAGATCCGGCGGTTTTGACACCGACAAGGAGGATCTTGTCTTATTAGCTCACTATAAGGACCCATGTTTGCTAGCTATTGCCTTTCCTTAACAAATTCTAGTGAATTGTGCTATCTACTTTTACCATGCAATATGTTGCTCTAGTGTAAATGTTCTATATGTCGTGCAATGTGGTGCTCACTTATTAACCGTTGGTTAATTAGTTGTCGTCTTCAGTTAACTATTTGGTTCAATTATGCAAATGTGATGTTCAATTCTTTAGGGTGCATGTATTGTCTTCCATGTGAGAAATAAATCAATTTTTTCTTTATAAAATACATGAGAAACAAATACAATTGCTATATTTCCAAGTTGTCAAGCATGCTTGGTTTGGTTAACTGTCTGATATTCTAGTATGTTATACATTGTGCAATGTGGTGCTCAGTTAATGTTTGGTTCATTTGTTGTGGTGTTTAGTTAAATGTTTGGTTCAATTCTGCAATGCGAGGTTCAAGTGTTGTGGGTGCATTATGTTATTGTATACCATGTGAGAAATAAATCGAATTTGGATGTACTAAATACATGAGAAACAAATACAATTGCTATATTTCCAGGTTGTTAAGCATGCTTGGTTTGGTTAACTGTCTGATATTCCATTAGGAGTATGTTATATTGTGCAATGTGGTGCTCAGTTAATGTTTGGTTCATTTGTTGTGGTGTTTAGTTAAATGTTTGGTTCAATTCTGCAATGCGAGGTTCAAGTGTTGTGGGTGCATTATGTTATTGTATACCATGTGAGAAATAAATCGAATTTGGATGTACTAAGTACATGAGAAACAAATACAATTGCTATATTTCCAGGTTGTTAAGCATGCTTGGTTTGGTTAACTGTCTGATATTCCATTAGGAGTATGTTATATTGTGCAATGTGGTGCTCAGTTAACATTTGGTTCATTTGTTGGGGTGTTTAGTTAACTGTTTGGTTCAATTCTGGAATGCGATGTTCAAGTGTTGTGGGTGCATTCTGTTATTGTATACCATGTGAGAAATAAATCTAATTTTGATGTACTAAATACATGAGAAACAAAAACAATTGCTATATTTCAAAGTTGTTAAGCATGCTTGGTTTGGTTAACTGTCTGATCTTCTATTAGGAGTATGTTATATTGTGCAATGTGGTGCTTAGTTAATGTTTGGTTCATTTGTTGTGGTGTTTAGTTAACTGCTTGGTTCAGCTCTGCAATGCGATGTTCAATTGTTGTGGGTGCATTCTGTTATTGCATACCATGTGAGAAATAAATCGAATTTGGTTGTACTAAATACATGAGAAACAAATTCATTTGCTACATTTCCGAGTTGTTAAGCGTGCTTGGTTTGGTTAACTGTCTGATCTTCTATTAGGAGTATGTTATATTGTACTATGTGGTGCTCAGTTAATGTTTGGTTCATTTCTAGTGGAGTATTTTGGTGGACGCTTCTGTTGGTTTGGGAATATTTGAGAATTTATAGAGCAAAAATTAGGGTTGGCGGTGTCCTGTGGGGGCCACAAGCCAGGGGGCTCCCACCTCCCCTAGGGTGCACCCTGAGGGCTTGTGGAGTCCTCGGTACTCTTCTGCCCCCCTCTCCAAGGTCCATGGATGTCTTCCGGTCCAAACAAAATCATCACAAAGTTTTATTCCGTTTGGACTCCGTTTTATTTTCCTTTTGTGTAAAACTCAAAAACAAGGAAAAAACAGAAACTGGCACTTGGCTCTAGGTTAATAAGTTAGTCCAAAAAATAATATAAAATAGCATAATAATGCATATAAAACATCTGAAACAGATAATATTATAGCATGAAACAATCAAAAATTATAGATACATTGGAGACGTATCAAGCATCCCCAAGCTTAATTCCTACTCGTCCTCAAGTAGGTAAATGATAAAAACTGAATTTTTGATGTGGAATTCTACCTAACATATTTATCCAAGTAATTTTCTTTATTATGGCTTGAATATTCAGATCCATAAGATTCAAAACAAAAGTTTAATATTGGCATAAAAACAATAATACTTCAAGCATACTAATAAAGCAATCATGTCTTCTCAAAATAACATGGCCAAAGAAAGTTATCCCTACAAAATCATATAGTCTGGCTATGCTCCATCTTCATCACACACAGTATTTTATCATGCACAACACCGATGACAAGCCAAGCAATTATTTCATACTTTTGGTGTTCTCAAACTTTTTAAACTTTCACGCAATACATGAGTGTGAGCCATGTATATAACCCTATATATGGAGTGGAATATGGTGCTTGTGGAGAAGACAAAAAGAAGGAGATAGTCTCATATCAACAAGCCATATTAATGGGCTATGGAGATGCTCATCAATAGATGTCAATGTGACTGAGTAGGGATTTCCATGCAACTGATGCACTAGAGCTATAAGTGTATGAAACTCAAAAAAGAAACTAAGTGGGTGTGCATCCAACTCGCTTGCTCACGAAGGCCTAGGGTAATTTTAGGAAGCCCATCATTGGAATATACAAGCCAAGTTCTATAGTGAAAAATTCCCACTAATATATGAAAGCGACAACATAGGAGACTCTTTATCATGAAGATCATGGTGCTACTTTGAAGCACAAGTGTGGAAAAAGGATAGTAACATCGTCCCTTCTCTCTTTTTCTCTCTCTTCTTTTGTTTGGGCTTCTTGGCCTCTTTTATTTTTTTGTGGGCTTCTTTGTCCTATTTTATTTTTTACAAAGGTCGGATACTCATCCAAACTTGTGAGGGAATCATAGCTTCCATCATCCTTTCCTCACATGGGACAATGCTCTAATAATAATGATGATCATCACACTTTTATGTACTTACAACTCGATGCTAGAACAAAATATGACTATATGAATGCCTCCGACGGTGTACCGGGATGTGCAATGACCAAGAGTGACATGTATAAAAAATATGAACGGTGGCCTTGCCACAAATACTATGCCAACTACATGATCATGCAAAGCAATATGACAACGATGGTGCGTGCATAATAAAACGGAATGGTGGAAGTTACACGGCAATATGTCTCTGAATGTCTATGGAAATTCCATAATAGGTATGTATGGTGGTTGTTTTGAGGAAAGTATATGGTGGGTTTAATGCACTGGCAAAAATTGCGTGGTACTAGAGAGGCTAGCAAAGGTGGAAGGGTGAGAGTGGGTATAATCCATGGACTCAACATTAGTCATAAAGAACTCATATACTTATTGCAAAAATTTATTATCTATCGAAACAAAGTACTACACGCATGCTCCAAGGGAGATAGAGACCATAGCTCATCCCCGACCGCCGCTCATAAGGAAGACAATCAAAAAATAAATCATGCTCCGACTTCATCACATAACGGTTCACCATACGTGCATGCTACGGGAACCACAAACTTTAACACAAGTATTTCTACCAACCCACAATTACTCCCTAGCATGACTCTAATATCACCATGTTTATATCTCAAAACAATCATAAGGAATCAAACTTCTCATAGTATTCAACGCTCTTTATATGAAAGTTTTAATTATATCCCTCTTGGATGCCCATCATATTAGGACTAAATTCACAATGTAAGCAAATTACCATGTTGTTTAGAGACTATCAAAATAATATAATTGAAGCATGAGAGTTCAACAATTTCTATAAAGCCACTGCCATGCTCTGAAAGGATATAAGTGAAGCACTATAGCAAATTGCCTAGCTCAAAAAATATAAGTGAAGCACATAGAGTATTCTAATAAATTAGCGATTCATGCATATACCTCTCAAAAGGTGTGTACAGCAAGGATGATTGTGGCAAACTAAAAATCAAAGTCTCATATCATACAAGACGCTCCAAGCAAAACACATATCATGTCGTGAATAAAAATATAGCCTCAAGTAAATTTACTGATAGACGAAGACGAAAGAGGGGATGCCATCCGGGGCATCCCCAAGCTTAGATGCTTGGCTGTCCTTGAATATTACCTTGGGGTGCCTTGGTAATCCCCAAGCTTAGGCTCTTTCCACTCTTTATTCCGTTGTCCATCAAATCTTTACCCAAAACTTGAAAACTTCACAACACAAAACTCAACAAAAAACTCATGAGATCCATTAGTATAAGAAAAATAAACCACCACTTTTTCGTACTGTTGTGAACTAATTCTTTATTTATATTGGTATAATATCTACTGTATTCCAACTTCTCCATGGTTCATACCCCCCGATACTACCAATAAATTCAACAAAATAAGAAAACAACACATAGAAAACAGAATCATTCAAAAACAGAATAATCTGTAGCAATCTGAAAACTTAGTTTTGTAACTCAAAAAGTATGAAAAATTAGGAAAACGTGGGAAATTTGTATATCAATCTTGTGTAAAAAATTCAAATCAAAAGCACATTTCTGTGATTTTTAAAAATTGTATTATTGGGCGCAAAAGTTTCTGTTTTCCAACAAGATTAAATCAACTATTACCGTAGACCATCCCAAAGGACTTGCCTGGCTCAAACACTAATTAAAATACCAGAATACAATTATTATAGAGGTAAAAATGTGTATTTATTGCAAAACAGAACCAAAAACCAAAAACATAAAAATAAAATTAGGTTGTCTCCCAACAAGTGCTATTGTTTAACGCCCCTAGCTAGGCATAAAACATAGATCTGAGTTGATTTTCGGCTCCGATCCATGAATATTGCTGATTAACATCATATCTAAACGGGGATTTTCATTTTAATATTCTCATCAAAAATTTGATTATTTCCAAACAAATGTCTCAAAGCATAATCACTATCGTAAAGAATCTCATATATCACCGGTTTTTCACGGCTCATACCATAATGATCAAAAATATACCAAGCTTCTCATACTATGTAATCAAATTCCTTCATAAGAACTTGGGTAGATATCTTTTTAGCCTTAGGATCATTCATAATGGGAAGCTCATAAAACAATCTTTGCAAGGTAGGATGAGTATGGATAAATGTACTTTCAAATTTCAGAACTAGTGTTGAAATAGCTTCCACATAAGTTTTAGTTCTTTTAACTATTGGGGTATCATCGAGAGGTAGATTGCCTACACAATTGGAAAATTCTTGTATATGTTCTGTCGGGGGAAACTGATCCACGAACACCTATGGGGCCGGCGGACCGGGCCCCTTTCGGTTCGGTGGGGGGCGGAGATAGCAGGAAGAGCGGATCGAGGCGAAGCACACGAGCAGTTTACCCAGCTTCGGAGCTCTCCGGAGAGATAACACTCCTACTGTTGCTTGTCTGGTTGTATTATCTTGTGTTCTTGCTCTCGAGAGAGAGCATGGTGTTTTCTGGGCTACAAATGAATCGAAGCGAACTGTCCGAACCCCCTCTACGTTGCGCATGGGCCTCCTTTTATACGCTAAAGGGGTCACCGACAGGTGGCAACGCAAAGGAGGGTATAAACATAAAAAGTGAGGTGGTTGGTACAGTTGCTTGTACAGTGCACCCTACCTAACCCTGACGGCAGGGGACAAGGGCATTAAAGGCCCGTCTGAGTCGCCCAAATAGTGCAGAAAAGGACCGTTAGGGGCGCCACCGTTCGCCACGATGGCGATCTTGTCAGCTTCGCATGCCACTACGCACCGCTGGCTGCACAGCCTCCCGCCACGCACGCCTGGAGAGGCCCCCAGAGCGACACGTTGGTGGATGCACTGGAGCACGGGCACAGAGTGGCCGCCTGCCGCGGCAAGCGCCTTGCCGCTGTTGTTATCTTGTCGGGTCCGGAAGCTTGTCGCTCTCCGGGCCTCGAGGTACCTTGGTTGGTCTTCCCGGCAAACTCCTCTTGCCGGGGCCTTGTTGCCTTGCCGGAGCGTGTGGCGCGTCGCGGCAAGTTCCTTGGAGTGCCTTGGTTGGCCTTCCCGGCAAGCTCCTCTTGCCGGGGCCTTGTCTCCTGAGCTTAAATACTTTGTTCTTGAATGGCTCCAAGGGAACCATGGAGGATCTTGGCGTTCGCCCGGTAAGCCTTGTCGCGGGGTGCTGCAACTGCCCGCGCACAAGTTCGGGGTACTAGGGTACCCCTATTCTAGTACACCGACAGGAGCCCCCGGGCCTGGGCAGACACGGTGCCGAGCGCTGTTGGGCCAGGCCCAAGACAGGGCACGGGCACACGCGGGCTGGGCCACTCCGAATCTCGCTCCGTATCCACCGCGCTCTCCCATAACGGCACGCGTTGAATGCGGCATCGTGGGAGAGATCGTGGGTGGTTGTTTATTCGGAAGGGCGAAACGTCCGCCCCGTCCCTCTTTATAAGCAGAGGGAACAGGGGCAGTTCGTTCCCCCTCGCTGGTTGCTGCTACTTCATCTTCAAGAAACTCCACCGCTCCCCCCTTCTTCTCGAAGCCGAGAGAGCAGCGCTCCGCCCCCCATTGCCACCAGCATCACGAACGCCGTCGACCTTCCCCACCACCTCCGCCATGGCTCCGAAAGCCGATAAGGGAAAGGGCGTGAAGTCGGCCGAGGCGCAGCGGCTCGCGGTGCTGCGGAAGGAGCGGGCGATCTTCACCCCCCAGCTCGGCGCGAAGGAGCTGAGGGAGTACTTCTTCCTCTTCTGGGCGACGGAGACGCGGGTGCATCCGCGCACGAGGGTACTCCCGGCCGCTGCTTCGGAGCTGGCTCCAAACGGGTACCCGTTCTTCGCGCTATTCTTCTACTGCGGGCTCTGCCCGCCCTTCTCGGAGTTCTTCTGTGATATTATGAACACATATGGCTTCCGCCTCCTTGACTTCACCCCCAACGCTGTCCTGACCATGGCAGTTTTCGCACATTTGTGCGAAAACTTTGTCGGAGTCCACCCTAGTGTTGCCCTTTTCCGCCACTTCTTCATACCTCCGGTAGAGAGAGGAGAGCCGCTTGCCGGAGGGATTGCCTGTATCTCGAGGGTCGGCAAGAAAGAGGCGTACTTGGAGGGTGAGCTCCGCAGCAAGTGGGAGGAGTGGTGAGCGGAGTGGTGCTGGATCGTTGAGGAGAATCCGCAGCCCTTCACCGTCGTGCGCCAAGCTCCAATAGTGCGCGGCAATGACTGGAGCAACGTGGCCCCGGAAGATGAGAGGCTGAAGATCGCCATCACTAGGATTCTTCGCCTCAGGCTTGCTGGGCTCACTGTAGGTGCTGTCGGGGCAGATTTCCTCCGCCGCCGCATTGCCCCCCTGCAGGAGAGGGGGAGGCCCGCCTGGGAATTCAAGAATTCGGCGGACATCATGAGGCTGCGGCCGGGCCTCAACTACAACTTCACCGTCCTGGAGCTGGATGCGATGCTTCTGGAGTTGTTCAAACGCGACCCCTAGCACCCATTCACACTTCCGAGGGGCGTAGTTCCTTTGTGCAATAACTCTTCGCTTGACCGGATCCGCGCCATGATGCCGTTGTGCGATTCACACGGAATCGTCCCAACTTGGCAAGAGCCTGCGGATGACGTTGTGCGAGCGTTCTTCGACACCTTGGAGGAAGTGCTGGTCCACGCTGACGAGCATAAGAGCCTCACCCGTGACACCACCGACGAGGAGCTGCAGCGCATCGCCACTAGGGCGGAAGAGGTTGCGGCCGCAGCTGCCGCGGGCGCGTTCGGGTTCACTGTGGAGGAGGCGGAGGCTGCAGAGGCGGCAAACCTTGCCGAGCGCGCGGAGTTCATTGGCGAGGAAGAGCTTGCCGGTTCTGAAGCCAAGCCGAGCGAGGCCGGCGAGGAAGAGCCCAAGCCCTCAGAAGGCTTGCCGCAGGCGGAGCCCCCGGCCCCGCCAAGAAGGCGTCTTCACAGGGCCGCGGACATAGCGGGGCGGCAGCCGGCTCAACAGCCGCCAAGCCGTCCGACACGCTCTACCGCGGCAAGTCATGTTGCCGCGGGAGCGCCTCACGCAGCAGCGGCAACTGGAGCGGGATCTTCCCGGGCCACCGCCACCGCCCCCGCCAAGCGGGCAAGGGATCCTACTCTTCCGCCTCGCCGCACCAGAGGGGAGCCGGACTTTGATCTTTCCGCGCTCAGCTCCGACGAGGAGGAAGAAGAGTAAGCTTCTTTGGTGCTCTTATAGTTCTTCAATCTTGCTGTTTTTATCTTGTATCTGACTTGCTTCAATCTGGACTCCTTTCTTTTCAGGACGCTGGCCCAGAGAGCGGCGAAGAGGGCCAAGGCCGTGGTGATTGTCATCGAGGATGACCCCACTGTGTCAGTAGGTGGTGGGTCCGAGGCCACCTTGACGGACCCGGCAATCACTCCTCAAAGCAGCCCCCAGCGCAGCCCTCAGCGTAAGTTCATAGTTTAGCCTTCTGCTACCGGGCGCGCTTGAGTGCTTCTTCCTTTGTTGATATCTTGCTTGTTGATTTGTGTAGGAGCAGAGCAGCCACATCAGGAGCGCCCGGAAGCTGGTCCCGAGGTGCCATCTGCTTCGACTACGCCGCCAAGGGAGGGGTTCCCGGTAAGGGAGCGCTCTCCGGCAAGGGAGAACTCTCTGGCAAGGGGCAGCTCTCCGGCAAGGGACGGCACTGTTGATCCTGCGGCGACCGAGGCCGCAACTGCAGATCTTGGCACAGGTAATCCACTTGCCCAGAAACTTTCCCTTGGGTTCTTCTTCTTCTGATTTTCTTCTCTTGGATTTTGGATTGATTTTTCTCCCTTCTTCGTTCTTCAGACCCATCTGCGGCTGAGCCAATGGAGACAGAGGGCGCCGGCGAGGAAGGGGCCGGTGCTGACGAGGCCGCCGGCGAGGAGGCCGCCAGGGCTACCGCCGCAGAAGCCGGCGAGGGATCGGGCGATCGCACTGACGACCCTGAGGCCGCAGGAGTGCCAGGCGCTGCACCGACCACCGATCCCTCTGCTGCTTCTACGGAGCCGGGCTCCGAGGAGCCCCAGCCCGGCGCCTACTTGAAGGCCGGCGATGGTATCTTCATCAAGCTACCCTGGGCGTCGAGCTCCAGGGCGCCGGTCGAGGGGGAAACTTTCGACGGGGAGGTGCTCGCCTCTATTGGACTGTTGTTGGTCGACGCGCCCAGCAGCAGCAGCGGCGAGCCTGAGGAGGAGCAGCTGCTGCAGAAGCTGCTGTCACTCTACCGCGCCCTGCAAGCCAAACTAGCTTCCCGGGAAGCGCTTGTCGCGAAGGCGGGAGTTGACATGGAGAAGCGTGCGGAGGAGCTCTGGGGCCAAAATCAAGAAGCTCTCCGGTCCCTGGCGCAGGAGCGGGAGCGACTCGACAAGGAGCGCACGGCCTTCCTTCTCGAGAAGGCCGAGGCTGAGGAGGAGCAAAGGCTGGCCGCCGGGAAGCAGTCCGCACGGGAAGGTGAACTAGTGCAGCGGAAGGCCAACCTCGACAGCTACGAGGAAGAGCTCGCCGAGCGCGAGCAAGCACTTGGCGGGGCGCTCAAGGAGGCAAAGGGCGCTGCGGCATGTGCAGAGGCCGCCAAGAAAGAGCTGGAGGAGAAGGTGGCGCAGCTGGAGGCCAACATTGGGAAGAGCGGCGAGGAGCTTGCCGCGCTCAAGCATGAGCGTGAGAAGGATGCTGCCGCCCACGGTGAGTTGCAAGGTCTTCTCGCTGAGAGGGGCAAGGAGCTCAGCGCCACCAAGGATTCCAAAGCAGACCTGGAGCTGAAGCTGGCCACGCTGACGCAGACGCTGGAGGCCGCCAAGGAGCGGGAGAAGACCTTGTCGGAGAAGGTCAAGGCTGACGCGGCGCTGCTGGAGAGCATTGCAGTTACCCAGAACTCGTTCAGAGACACTGTGGAGCACTGGACCGAGGGTCTGGTGAACATTGCCGCAGTCATCAACGAGGAGCTGGCACAGCTGGGGATGGAGGACTTTGGGTATCCTTCCGACGAGAGTCTTCAACCCAGCGCCAAGCTCAGCCTGTTCTTCAAGGGCGTGGCGACGGCACTCCAGCGGCTCCGGGAGAGGATCCCAAAGCAGCTGGCCGACGAGTCGTGCAAAATCTGCGCCGGGGTTCTCTAGAAGGTGCTGATGAAGGTAGCCTTCCGCAATCCAGGCCTCAGCTTCACCAACGTCCTCAGGTCCTTGCCGCCTGACGCCGATATGGATGCACTCAAGGCCCTTGTCGCACCCATTGTGGACAAGGTGAGCGAGATCAAGAGGGTCGAGGGCGGACGCGTAGACTAGGCCGCCCATTTCTTCTTTTCCCTTGTCGCTGCTAATCATGTTATGAAAACAGTCTGTTAGAGCTGCGACAAGTTATCTTGTAATATAACTTTATTTCTGTTATCAATTGCTATGTTATTTCCTCTACTAGATTCCTTCCTTTGTATGTTTTTACCCTACGCTTCTAGGGAACTTGTCGGCGCAGGCGCCCGAGCCGCGAGCGCTGAGTGCGGAACTTCAGCAGCCTGCTGGCGGCGCTGCTTCCGACAAGAAACCTTGTCGTGACTAGATGCAGCATGCTTAAGCTGTTGAGCGGACTCGAAACAAAGTAAGGGTGCAACTAGCCACGAGTTGGTTCCTCCGCGCACAGGTTTTCCATACAAAGCAGGGTCGTTCGAGGAAGATAACTCAAAAATTTAAAAAGTGATTGCTCAAACTTTGGCAACTTAGCTTTTCTATCGTTTGCTTCCCGGCAAGGCAGGACTTCGCTTGAACGACGCCTGGTCCATACCACAATCTTCTCTAATCCTCCCCCGGCAAACATGTGTGCGGGGGAACCTTCTTTTCCTTTGTTAAAAAGAAGAAAGAAGAGAAAATAATGATATGGAGCCCTTCGGCTCGTTAGTACTTACCGGATGTAGGTGCTGCACAAAGTGTCAGATAATCGCATGCAAGAAAGAAACTAATGCATGAAATGGACAAGTTGTGCGGAGCACATGGGGTTTTACTTATGCACGGGATCTGCGCCCGGCTTTGTACAAAGGATTACATGCAACAGCGGCAAGACTTGTACAAAAGGTGGTTGCCGGAACGGGTTCCGGCAACCGCGCCCTACGGGAAAAACTTACGAAGATGTTCTATGTTCCAGGAGTTGCTCACCGGAATGCCATCTTCGGTCTCAAGGCGGACAGCGCCGGGCCTTGTGACTCGTTTCACCCGATAAGGGCCTTCCCACTTCGGCGTCAACTTGCTGGAATTCTTGGCGGACTGAACGCGCCGAAGAACAAGGTCTCCTTCCTCGAAGCTTCTGGCTTTAACTTTGCGGCTATGATAGCGGCGCAAAGCTTGCTGGTATCGAGCAGCTCGTACAGCAGCCTGAATACGATCTTCCTCAAGGAGCAGCGCATCGTCTTGTCGCAGCTGTTCTTGCTCAAGCTCATCATAAGCGAGCACTCGAGGTGATCCGTATACGAGTTCCATGGGGAGAACTGCCTCTGCTCCATAGACTAGAGCGAAAGGTGTCTGGCCAGTGGCTCGATTTAGCGTCGTTCTGATCGACCAAAGAACCACCGGCAGCTCCTCGATCCAGTTCCTTCCGCACTTGTGCAGCCTGTCGAAAGTTCTGGTCTTGAGCCCGCGCAGCACTTCAGCATTTGCCCTCTCTGCTTGACCGTTGCTTCTCGGATGAGCAACAGAAGTGAACCAGACCTTGGAGCCAAGGTCTTGGACGTACTGCATGAAGGTGCGGCTCGTGAATTGCGTGCCGTTGTCGGTGATGATCCTGTTAGGGATCCCGAAATGGCAAACAATTGACCTGAAGAACTTGACTGCTGACTGTGCTGTCACCTTCCTCACTGGCTGCACTTCCGGCCACTTTGTGAACTTGTCGATTGCGACGTACAAGTACTCAAAGCCCCCGACAGCTCGGGGGAAGGGGCCGAGGATATCGAGCCCCCAGACCGAAAATGGCCAGGATAAAGGGATCGTCTGGAGAGCTTGAGCTGGCTGGTGTATCTGTTTGGAGTGGAACTGGCACGCTTCACACTTGGTTACTTATGCAGTTGCATCCTGGAGGGCTGTCGGCCAAAAGAAACCTTGCCGGAAAGCTTTGCCTGCAAGTGCTCTTGCGCCAATGTGGTGGCCACATATGCCTCCATGTATCTCTGCCAACAGCTTTTGTCCATCTTCCTGGCGAATACACTTCGATTTCACACCGTTGAGTCTTCTTCTGTACAGTATGCTATCGACAAACTAGTACATACTTGACTGTCGGGCTACTCTTTCCGCTTCTTCTTGTTCTTCGGGAAGTTCTCCTGTCTGAAGGAAGTGGACAATCTGCTGTGCCCATGCTGGAGCTTGTGGCTCGACAACAAGGACTAAACGCACATCTGCTGCTGCGGGAACATCCGCTTCCACGGCAAGGACTTGTGGTCCTGCCGGAGCTTGATGTTCCCCGGCAAGCTTGCCGGAGCAAAACTTGTCGGGAGCGTCTGCTTCAACGGAACAAACCATAAGGCTTGCCGGAGCAGACTGCCCCTCAGCCTCCTTGGTGTTGATCTTGGGGACTTTCTTGGCCACGGCTTCGGGGAGCTCTGCCGGAAAGTAGTCACCAGAAACCAACTTCCTCTTCTTGCTTTGTCCAGTTGATGGTGTTACGGATGGTTGAGTCAACTTAAGCACAAAGATCCCTGGTTCCACAGGTAACTTTAGTGCGGCGCACTTTGACAGGCCATCAGCAATGTCATTCTGAGCTCTTGGGATATGCTCCATTTGTAGGCCGTCAAAGTGCTCTTCTAGCTTCCTCACTTCATTAACATATGCTTCCATCAACGGACTCTGGTAGTTCTTGTTCACTTGTCGGATGACAAGCTGTGAGTCACCCCTGACAATGAGCTTCTTGATCCCAAGGTCTGCTGCGATTCTGAGACCGGCAAGCAATCCTTCATACTCTGCAGTATTGTTGGTTGCTTGCTCTTTGGGAAAGTGCATCTGGACTACGTACTTGAGGTGCTCTCCGGTGGGTGCGACAAGCAGCACGCCTGCACCGGCGCCTTGCAGCGAGAAGGCACCATCAAAGTACATCAGCCACTCTTTGCTTGCCTCTTTGACGGGGATGCTCGTTTCTGGAATTTCTTCATCTGGGGTTGGCGTCCACTATGCTATGAACTCTGCCAATGCTCTGCTTTGGATAGTTGAAGTGCTCTCAAACTTGAGGCCAAAGCTTGACAGTTCCAGCGCCCACTCGACAATCCTGCCTGTTGCTTCTGGATTTTGCAGTATCCTCTTCAGCGGAAAGCGAGTGACGACTGTGATCTCATGTGCTTGGAAGTAATGGTGCAGCTTTCTCGAGGCCATGAGGAGGCCGAAAAGCAACTTCTGCAAACCAGAGTACCTTGATCTAGCCCCCTGCAGAAGAGAACTGACAAAGTAAACTGGGCGCTGCACCATTCTCTTCGGCATATTATCATGCTCCTGCGCAAACCCATGTTTGTCGGGACCAGAGCTTGTCGGCGAAGCCCCCTGCTTGTCGCTGGATGGATCTGCCGTGGTTGCTGGCTCATCATCCGCCTCCCTCTCCGCCACTAACGCAGCACTAACCACTTGATTGGTTGCCGCTATATACAGCAGCAACTTCTCTTGCGGCTTAGGTGCGACAAGCGTTGGAGTGGAGGACATGTATCTCTTCAAGTCCTTCAGCGCAGCCTCCGCTTCCGGAGTCCATTTTACTGGACCTGCCTTTTTCAAAATTTTGAAAAATGGCAGGGCGCACTCAGCAGATCTAGAGATAAACCTGCTGAGAGCAGCCACGCAACCGGCAAGCCTTCGTACATCCTTGACGCGCTTTGGTGCTTCGATCTGCTCAATGGCCTTGATCTTGTCGGGATTGGCTTCAATTCCCCGCTGAGACACGAAGAACCCGAGAAGCTTGCCGGAGGGGACCCCAAACACGCACTTCTCGGGGTTAAGCTTGAGGTTGATCTTGCGCGGATTTGCAAATGTCTCGTCTAAATCTTGAATCAGGGTCGCCCTGTTCTTGCTCTTGACCACTATGTCATCCATGTAGGCTTCCACATTTCTGTGCATCTGCAGCTCAAAAGCGTGGTGGACTACCCTTGCGAATGTTGAACCGGCATTCTTCAAACCGAAAGGCATCCGTACGAAGCAGTACGTGCCACACGGGGTGATAAATGCAGTTTTCTCTTCATCTTCTTCTGCCATGAAGATTTGATGGTATCCTGAGTATGCATCAAGAAATGAAAGCAAATCACATCCGGCTGTGGAGTCAACAATCTGGTCAATACGCGGCAAGGGAAATGGGTCTTTGGGACAAGCTTTATTAACATCAGTGAAGTCAATACAAAGTCTCCATTTCCCGTTAGCCTTGCGCACAACAACAGGATTGGCCAACCATGTGGGATGGAGCACTCCTCTGACAAGGCCTGCTGCTTCCAACTTCTTGATTTCTTCTGCGATGAATTCTTGGCGCTCTACTGCCTGCTTCCTGACTCTCTGCTTGACGGGCCGCGCATGAGGACGGACGGCAAGGTGGTGCTCAATTACTTTCCTGGGAACACCGGGGATATCAGACGGTTGCCACGCAAACACGTCGACATTCGCCTGCAGGAAAGCAACGAGCGCACTTTCCTATTTGGGGTCAAGAGTGGTGCTGATGGTGAAGGTACCACCAGTGCCGCCCTCCTTGGCGGACACCTTCTTGGTCTCAGGTGGAGCTGCCACTGCCTTCTTACGCTTGCCGGTGGAGCTCGATGGTGCATCCTCGACGGTAGCGCAGCACTCCGAAGAGGTGCGCCTGCCGGAGTGGGCATCAAAGCTCTTGCAGGACTTGGTCTTCTTCTTCCCCCCGGGAGCTTCAGCGGCAAGTGTCCTGCGTTCTGCTGCGGCTGCTGCTTCCCGGTAGATCTTGTCGGCACAGATAAGAGCATCCTTCTTGTCGCTAGGGACAGAGATGACACTTATCGGGCCTGGCATTTTCAGTACGTTGTACGCATAGTGAGAGGCTTCCATGAACTTGGCGAGTGCCGGTCGGCCAAGGATTCCATTGTAAGGTAATGGAAAGTCGGCAACGTCAAACGTGACCCTCTCAGTCCTGAAGTTCAGCTCGCTGCCAAATGTTACCAGCAACGTGATCTTTCCCTTCGGCTTGCTCCTTCCCGGGTTGATTCCTTGAAATGTACCGGTCTCTTCGAGCTCGCTGTCAAGGATCTGGAGCTTCTCTTCGGCGCTCGATGCGGGTTCGAGCGTCTTCTTCTTGTCGATCATGAAGAACTTGGCGCTGATCGCGACGAGCTCGTGGATCCGACAATGTAGTGGAGTCGCTGTCGAGGTGGATCCGACGAGTCGGCGATCTTGGCCTTCGGGGCGGTGATTGCATGGTAGTTGCACCTCTGCCCGTTTCGTCGCCACCGGCTCGCGTCCGGCAACCCTGCCGCGGCGGCGACGCGCTCGGCCGCCGTGGAGTGTCGCCATTGGCGTAGCCGATGAGACTCTGAATGGTGGCCCTCCATTCGTCGATCTTGTCCGACGTCGGAGGGTAATCTAGGAGAAGTTGAGCTCGTGCCAAAGCTTCTGCTGGAGTGGTGGGTGGCAGTGGCGGACGGCGCGAGGAGCGGGACGTGCTCGAACTTCTAACTATGTTAGAAGGAGCAGTATCCCGTCCAGGCGACCGTGCCCCGCTCGTGCCAGCATGCTGGCGTGCATGCTGGTCTTGAGCGCCCCGAGATCCACCAGCTTGGTCTTGGCCTATCATGTGTATGGCACTGCTAGTGCCATGACGCTGTTGATCTTGCGCCTCCTGAGAGTGGCGTGGAACATGTACAATCGCCGAGGTTTGTGCAGCCTTGTTCTTGGACCTGGCGGTATCATGAGCTTCCTCGTCGACGTCCATTCTTCCGCCAGCGTCCATTCCACCACCCGTTTGCTCCAACGGTGGCGGAAGTGACGTGGACGGAGCGGCTGCCGCCGAAGTCTTCTTCTTCGGTGGCATGTTGATGAAGGGAATGAAGATCTAGCTCGTGTGAACGCCGGATCAGGTTCACACAATCTCGACGCCCCTACCTGGCGCGCCAAAGATGTCGGGGGAAACTGATCCACGAACACCTATGGGGCCGGCGGACCGGGCCCCTTTCGGTTCGGTGGGGGGCGGAGATAGCACGAAGAGCGGATCGAGGCGAAGCACACGAGTAGTTTACCCAGCTTCGGAGCTCTCCGGAGAGATAACACTCCTACTGCTGCTTGTCTGGTTGTATTATCTTGTGTTCTTGCTCTCGAGAGAGAGCGTGGTGTTTTCTGGGCTACGAATGAATCGAAGCAAACTGTCCGAACCCCCTCTACGTTGCGCATGGGCCTCCTTTTATACGCTAAAGGGGTCACCGACAGGTGGCAACGTAGAGGAGGGTGTAAACATAAAAAGTGAGGTGGTTCGTACAGTTGCTTGTACAGTGCACCCTACCTAACCCTGACGGCAGGGGACAAGGGCATTAAAGGCCCGTCTGAGTCGCCCAAACAGTGCAGAAAAGGACCATTAGGGGCGCCACCGTTCGCCACGATGGTGATCTTGTCAGCTTCGGATGCCACTGCGCACCGCTGGCTGCACAGCCTCCCGCCACGCGCGCCTGGAGAGGCCCCCAGAGCGACATGTTGGTGGATGCGCTGGAGCACGGGCACAGAGTGGCCGCCTGCCGCGGCAAGCGCCTTGCTGCTGTTGTTATCTTGTCGGGTCCGGAAGCTTGTCGCTCTCCGGGCCTCAAGGTACCTTGGTTGGTCTTCCCGGCAAACTCCTCTTGCCGGGGCCTTGTTGCCTTGCCGGAGCGCGTGGCGCGTCGCGGCAAGTTCCTTGGAGTGCCTTGGTTGGCCTTCCCGGCAAGCTCCTCTTGCCGGGGCCTTGTCTCCTGAGCTTAAATACTTTTTTCTTGAATGGCTCCAAGGGAACCATGGAGGATCTTGGCGTTCGCCCGGTAAGCCTTGCCGCGGGGTGCTGCAACTGCCCGTGCACAAGTTCGGGGTACTAGGGTACCCCTATTCTAGTACACCGACATGTTCTTTTCCCATGAAATTCCCTTGACCCAAAACAAAAGTTTTGGCATCCAGATTGCCGGTTCATCCTATTTCAGGAGTTAGGCCATCATCTGTTTCTACCATACCGAAGTCGCTAATGATGATGAGTTCAAGAGAACAAAAGATCGGACGAAAAGAGGGCGAAAAAAAAGGAAAATCTTTTTGTGGTTTTTTGAAAACATTTTAGAAGTGGGTAGAGGAAAACGAGACGCAAATGGCCTATAATGTAATGCAAGAGATGAAAATTTATGGTGGGTAATAGGTAGGCTTGATGTAGAACCTCCCCGGCAACGGCGCCAGAAATTCTTCCTACTACTTCTTGAGCTTGCATTGGTTTTTCCCTTGAAGAGGAAAGGGTGATGCAGCAAAGTTGAGTTAAGTATTTTTCTCAGTTTGAGAACCAAGGTATCAATCTACTAGGAGGTACACGCAAGTCTCCAATGTATGCACCTGCACAAACAATCAAAAACTTGCACCCAACGCGATAAAGGGGTTGTCAATCCCTTCACGGTCACTTGCAAGGATGAGATTTGACAGAGATAGATATAAAATATTACTAAAATGTAAAACAAAATAAAAGTAAATAAATTGCAGCAAGGTATTTTTATGTTTTTTGGTTTATAGATCTGAAAATATATGATGGAAAATAGACCCGGGGGCCAGAGTTTTCACTAGAGGCTTCTCCCCTGGAGGAAAATAATACGGTGAGTGAACAAATTACTATCGAGCAATTGATAGAAAAGTGCAAAGTTATGACGATATCCAAGGCAATGATTATGAATATAGGTATCCTGTCCGTGTCAAGTAGACCGACTCCTGCCTGCATCTACTACTATTACTCCACACACCGAACGCTATCCAACATGCGTCTAGAGTATTTAGTTCATAAGAACGGAGTAACGCCTTAAGTGAGATGACATGATGTAGAGCGATAAACTGAAGCAATATGATGAAAAACCCATCTTTTTACCCTTGATGGCAACATTACAATAAGTGCCTCTCTACCCCTACTTTGTCACCGCGTGAGGGCACTACAAGATTGAACCCAAAACTAAGCACTCTCCTATTGAAAGAAGAACCAATCTAGTTGGCCAAACCAAACCAATAATTCGACGGGAAATACAAAGATACCAAATCATGCATATAGGAATTCGGTAAAGACTCAAATAATATTCATAGATAATCTAATCACAAATCCACAATTCATCGGATCTTGACAAACACACTGCAGAACAATATTACATTGGATAGAACTCCAAGAACATCGAGGAGAACATTGTATTGAAGATCAAAGAGAGAGAAGAAGCCATCTAGCTACTAGCTATGGACCCGTAGGTCTGTGGTAAACTACTCGCGCGCTTCATTGGTAGGGTAATAGAGTTGATGTAGATGCCCTCCATGATCAATCCCCCTCCGTCAGGGTGGCGGAAAGGGCCCCAAGATGGTATCTCTTAGAAACAGTGGTTTGCGGCGGCGGGAAAGTATTTTGGTGGACGCTTCTATTAGTTTGGGAATATTTGGGAATTTATAGAGCAAAAGTTAGGGTTGGCGGAGTCTCGTCGGGCCCACAAGCCAGGGGGTGCCCCCCTTGGGCACGCCGTACGGGCTTATGGAGTCCTCGGGGCTCTTCTGACCCCCTCTCCAAGCTCCATGGATGTCTTCTGGTCCAAGAAAAATCATCATAAAGTTTTATTCCGTTTGGACTCCGTTTGATATTCCTTTTTCTAACAAACTCAAAAATAACGAAAACCAGAAACTAGCATTGGGCTCTAGGTTAATTAGTCCCAAAAATAATATAAAATACCATAATAATGCATATAAAACATCCAAAACAAATAATATAATAGCATGGAACAATCAAAAAATTTAGATACGTTGGAGACGTATCATAACCCAGGGCCCATTAATGGTCTGTGGTGAAACTGGCCCATAATGAACAGTATATCTCTTTATACCCATTAACGGCCCGCTATTCCATTGGTCTGTTTCTAGCCTATGTAATCTTTCAGCCTTCTAAGGGGCCTTTTATTCTCAGTCTTATTTCCAGCATTCGAATACTTATGTTCCATCACTGGCATGTTCCGCTTGTGGGGCAAATTCAGCCAGTGGCTACATTCGGCTCGTTTGTGGCCCATTAATCCGTTGGGCCGTTTTCATGTCGATAGAATGAAGACCGTTAAACATATCGGCCTCTTAACGGCCCGTTATTGTTGGCCCATAAATAGACAATTCCCATTGTAGCCCATTTACGACCCATATTGCGGTCTATTACTGGTCCACGAATAATACGATCCATGTTTTGCCAATCGATTATACGGCCCATAGAAGGCCCATTGATTCTACAGCCCGTGGAAGGCCCATGGATCCTTCGGCCCGTAGGAGGCCCATGGTCACTACCTCAGGTAGCAGGACCATGGTTACAACGGTCCGTATATTGCCCATGGTTATTGTAGCCTAGTTTTCAAAAAATAGGTTATGTGGCCACTAGAAAACACGGAAAAAGAACTACAGTGACTACAAGCAAACAACTAAACAAGACAATAAGGAAATAAATAAGCAAGCAACTAACGCTAGGCTATTACGGCTATTACACATATTACATCCACCGGGCATCAAAGTTCACCACCAGTGCAAATATAGGTAACAAGGTAGTATATTACATACATTGGCCATCTAAATTGGCCACCGGTACAAATAAACGTGGCATAAAGAAGTCCATAACTGAAACAACTTCAGACGAGCTCAAGAAATGTTATCCTGGGTATCAACCATGCTGGCAATAAGCATAGCAAGCTTATTAGCTCTCTCCTGTTTGGCACTAAAATCCTCTCACGCTTGTTGTTGCACCACAATGTATGCATCTGAATTCTCTAGGGACTTCCATAGTCATTCAGCTTCTTGTCGCAACACAATTGATTGATGTCTTTCAGCTTGTAGTTGAGACTCAAGAAACAGAAATGATTCAGACAATGAGTTCGAAGAGCTTGTGCCAGCGGTAGTGGCCAATAACTCGAACACTACATCAAGACAAGACTTCAGGGTTGCCTCGCTGTCTTCAAGATAGTTTTCCTTAATTGTTTTATCAGCTTTGTTGGAGACCAACAAGGATGTCTCACAATCCATGTATATATGGCCTAATGCGTTTTTTGAGACTAACCAATGAACTACTAGATGGTTAGGGTTTGCTAGTACCATGTACTCCCTCTGTCCATGTATATAGGGCCTAATGTGTTTTTTGAGAGTAACTTTGACCACATGTTCGAGCAGTATAGGACATGCAAGTTTCTTAAGGCATACCGTTAATTTCGTACGTGAAAGGATCTTTGAATGATATAATTTACAAATTATATAAAATCTTGTTAATAGTAAAAGGCAACCTCGAAGAATACATTAGGCCCTATATATATACGCATGGATGAAGGGAGTAGTACTAATCGCAACGCATCCATGCGTGAGGAGTACTACAGTAAACAAGAACATTTTACATGCATTGGTTAATGATATCTTAATCATGGCACTTAACAATTTAATGCACAAAACAAGAACGGTTGACGGGATTAGCAGAAAGCAAAGCGCCTTTTTGTGGGGATTTGCATCATTCTATGAAGGTGCAAAACCAAGTGTTACTAGTACACCAAACAAGTTAGAAAAAAGAAACTAGACCCACTCACGGCACGGCACACCTGTCTCGTTTGGTCCGTCGGTCGAAGCGCTTCCTCTTCTTGGCATAACAATAGAGTTAACATGTGGGAGTGAGTGTGAGTTAACCAACCTCAATAAACGGCAAAATCGTCAACCCGCCACACTTTGAGAGATAAGAGGAGCGAGAAGCGATATGGGCTAGTGGATTACTAGAGCTAGGTGTCGCACGAAGGCCAAGAAATATGGTGATAGCGTGAGGTGGGCCATGTATGATGTAACTACACTAGGCTGTCGTGTTTCAGACTCTTTTGGTATACTAGGAGGTGGAGAAGATTGGGTTGATTTTATATCGCTAAATATAAATATTAAGAGTCCAGACTCTCCACCGTGAGGTTCCTTGCTCCTTCTCGGTCATTAAGCCGACACGTTGGACATCCAGCATCCAAGTCCACATGTCATGCAAGAAAATGGAATTAAGTAGTAGAAGAGACTCACCAACGGTCACAAACATAGGTGGAGTACGTGCATGAATCACCCAAAAAATGGAATACGAGCATGAAGAGAAGAGGTGGAGGCACCGACGCAGGTACTCTTTGCCTCTTTCCTTGATACTCAAGCATGGGTACACGGTGAGCTCATTTCTATATGAAGAGGCAACTCACATGATAATTTGGCGAGTGTAGTGTCGGGACCCGGTCCTAAGTCACACTGATCTAGCATGTAACACATCATATCACTCTGCAGCCTCATGCACGGTAACCCATGGCTGCCACCTTACCTGGGCCGGGACCATTTGCGCCTTTTGGCTCACATATATGATAGTGTCGCTAGCATCCATATGACAAAGAACCTAGGCTGACATGACCAGTCGTAAACCAAAGGTGGCACAAACTTACAGGGACATGCATACGTAACCCAGCAATGAACGTGTCGGTCATCAACGTATGAACCCAAGTCGTAGCTAGCTACAAGGACTTAAAGGAACAACACGTGACATTTCCCTGAAGGGACAGACACATGAACAAAGAATGATACATTCCGGCCAACCTTTGTGTTCAGGAGCAGTAGTGAACAACCATGGCTCAATGGATGCACTAGGAGACATTTCCCCATAAGGAAGGCGACCAAGAATAAACAACTAGGTGTCGGATCCCACACATAGCAATACGCGTCACGCATACACATAAGATGCACGATATGCATCGATACAACATGGCATCACAACATAACTCAACAACTCATATAGATAAAGGCCCAGAAGAGCCATCATAGCATTTATTACAAGCAGCGGGTCTCATGTCCAACATACAAACCATACAACCAACAGAAGCATAATATGTCTGAATGCAAACAACTACAAAAGAAAAGGGCTGAGAAGCCTGACTATCTACAGGACCCTCCCAATGGTACAAGATCGTTGCTGAGGTAACAAACTAGTCGTCGAAGTCCACATGCAAAAACTAGTGAGACCGAAGTCTCTCTACAAAAACATAAATTAAGCAAATGTGAGTACAAATGTACCCAGCAAGACTTGCATCAGAACTAACTACATATGCATCAGTATCAACAAAAGGGGTGCTAGATTTTAACTACAGCAAGCCAGCTTTGACTCAGTGGCTATCTTGTACTACGATAGCCAGTAACTTCTTTGAGGTGGCGCACACGAGTCCACATATTCACCATATCAATACACCACTATGGATCCACTCACGTCTCCCTACCATAAGGCCATCCATAGCACTAACGCTTATCTTGTGCATTTTAGAGTATACACTTCAAGTTATCTATGAACCATATAAGCGTTCCAATTAGTCAATTTCCACGGACGCAGCTATTTGAATAGATCATGTTAACCCTGCAGGGGTGTACTTCTTCACACACGCTCTCGCCATTTACTACCAGGTACACGTCATGTATCTCGGCAACCTTCAAGCGGAAGCCTGGTGAGGGTGTCGACCACGAATTGACTAACCACCACTACTTCAGGATGCTGCTAACGCGACACTACGATTAGGGAACCTTCGACAAAATTGTGTGCAATGCAATAATCGCAAACGGTGGTGTAAAAAAATGTCAAAAAGGTGCAAAACGTTTGCGATGGCGGATACATAAAAAACGGTCCAGTTTTTAGTTGCGTGGGCGATGCAGGGCATACAGTTTAGTTCAATTAACTATTTGCGATGAGGAGGAACAAAAGAATCGGGCAGCCAGATGAAGGTGTGTGCGATATACATCGTACGGTTCACTTGGATGAACTGTTTGTGATTAGGCAACACAAAAGAAACGGTCAGCCAGATCAAGGTGTGTGCAATATAGGGCATGCGGTTCAATCGGGTGAACTATTTGCTTTGAACCAATACAACATAAACGGCTCAAAATAACAAGATGTGTGTGATAGCGACAAACAGGTATGTAATCAGAAATGCGTGCAAAGACCGATAATAACACAGACGATTGATGCTAATAAGTCGTGTGTGTTGTGGCCAAATGCTTGGTGGTATACAATTGTCAGAGATTGATGAAACATCACCGACGGGTTCCCCAGTATGGTCCGTGTGCGATATCATTGCACACAGAACAACAGCGTATGTACTTATAACTTATAAGGACTTGATTCCATAAACAGATTGAACATCCAATTAAATATGTGGATAGTACACACATGACCTTTGCACACACCAAAGTACGTTCCAAAATGCCTAGGATACTCAAATAATGTATAAAAAGGTAAAACAAACCATGAATAATTTCATATTTTAGGACGACGCTACTATAGTTGCATGTTGCCTCTATAAAATAAATCAAGGTGGGAAGAGACAGCGTATGTCATTTCGCACACATAGGTGACAAGGTCCCTCTCGGAACCATGAGCCTTTTTGAGAGAAGCTCTGGTTTGTAAGAAGTTTGTACCAAAACTTGTCCCAAATTGGACTAATTTTTTACCACAGCAGGTTGGTGCTATGAGATAACACCATGCGAAGTTTCATGATTTTGAGGCGAGTTTTTGATGTACAGTAATTTTAAAACCAGGTTTCTCGATGTTTACTATCAAGTCGGCACCGCCCTAGATAGGCTTTTTCCTCGTGGGTCCCAAATGATAAATCCAAATTTGTCACTACCATGCAGCTTTTCTTATTAAGAATTATAGCCCATTTGGTGTGCAAGCTGAAAATAAGTTTGTGGGTGCTAAGAACTTGTGGTTCTGTAATGAACAAAGATCTCAAGGATCCCGCGAGAGTGATGTTCTTTCCCTATGTTGTGAATGCTTCTAATATTTATGTCTTAATTAAAGAAATGGCAAGCCATTGGCCTAGTAGGAAAGAAAATATGGGTCAAATCCGAGTTGAAAAGGGCAACAATATCTAACTCCAACTAACAAACAGTACAAAATCATGAGGATTAATTGCTCATCAGGTTTAGACAAAATCTAGACTGAACAGGACAATGACATCTAACTCAACAAAAGTTTTCAGCAGTCACAATCAAATGGGTCGGTCTTATCCATAAAATCAAGATCCCAGCCCAGAAATTCTACTGGTCCATGATGACAAGCTATTGTAAATAGAAGCAGAGCACGATCAAAAGCCCTTAGGTCCACCTAAAACTTCTTTTTATGATGCTCAACACTTGCAGCCGTAAGAATTTCTTGTCGAAAAACTTAATCCTCACGGACAACAGTGCCCTCACATTCAATACGAAGAATGTGACAAAGTTAGTGTTTGCATTGTTGGATGCATATCCTTCAAGCGTTACTGTCTTCAAACGAATGTCACGAGATATGAGAAAATCTTGGTGATTCTTGAACCATCGATTGGTTATATCTTCTCGTTCATGTGTTAGTGCCTAAGTAGAGATGAAGATTGAAAATAGTTAATCTCTAAAAAAGATTATGTTGAAAGAGTGATAGCTGAACGATTAATTATAGTACATTATGTATGGGCTTTCAATGTCCGTGAAATCATCACCTTTATATACAAATTTTCCAGACATGGAAAGCATTGAAACAAGCTAATAATCATGTTCACATCAAAGCACCACATGTTGATATGAAAGGTCTTGACAGAATCCACCACCACTGATAGGATGGAAAAGCTCTTCATTGAGCATAGAACATAATATTAGTACCAAAATTGTACTCCAAGATGATACTTAATTTATGCGCACAAATGAAAAAACCAGATTACGCAAGTTTACTTGAATAATATACAGTACCTCAATAGGTGTGGAGCCAAACACCATCTTGAACCATCTAAAAGGATCACAAATTGCACCCAAGGTCTCCAGTTTAGGCCCAGAGACTACAATTATTTGCGAAGGTACTATAACAGAATCAAGGAGCAACCTTTGAAGTGAAGGGGCATCTTCGATGATGAGATCTTGTCCCAAAAAACAAATTCCCATGCTTACAAGGTGGGGCGACATTATTTTGAGACAATGGATACAAATTTCCATTCCAAAAACAAGCAGCAAGCGCTCCAGGATGCTGTGCAGTGCGGCCTTTGACAGATCAACCACCACAAGGGCAAGTTTTTTTAGTAGTGGCAGTCAAAGCATCTGTACCCGATTGTCTACTAGATGGCACCAGGCGAAGGTGGCGGTGTGGAGAGAGGAGGAAAACCACGAGATGGACATCGGTGGTGAGGGGACAGATACATCGGTTCGTGGTACGTTACATACATAGTCATGGTAGAACTCAAGCTGCTGGAGTTTATCGAATTGACGGGATGTTAACTTGGCAGCCACTGTGCAGCGTATGTCCAGCATGTAGCATGCCAGAATGTAGATGCATTGAACAGAGCCCTCGTGGGAGGAGATGAAGGCTCCGGGGAGTTGAGAATCATCATCGACAGATAGCTGACGACAGTCGAGATTAAGAGGCACGGTGCGCCACAGAGTGGACCACCGAGATGCGAGGACTTGTGTGCGGCAGCCATCCTTGGTGGGGAGATGGGAGATGATCTCCCCAAGGATGCCATCCGGGAGATCGCTGATGCGTTCTGTCGGAGATTCTACTAGTTCCTCAGGTCCAGGGGTGCACTTTTGGCCGCATAGCCAGGTCCAAGATCTACATCTGGCGGCGGCGCTGGCCGGAGGCTCATCTGTGTACATACCAATCTGAAAGAAAAAATGGCATAACATGTAGGACATTAAAAATCAATTCTTAAGATTAGGAAGAAAAAAGGAACAAACATATATGTAGGACATTCAAAATCAATTCTCAAGAAATGGTCATGAATTATTAGCACGCAAGCTAACCCTAGTCGGATTATTGGCGAAAGTCATTTGTACAGAACAAACAGTTAATCACTAACTCTATATGGATAACATTCAAACAATCAATACACTACGTGCATCTAACAGATCTTAATTACTCTGATTTCATGGACTGAGAGAACATAACCATATGATTTGTGTTCTAGAAAAATTATAGAGGGGGGGGGTAACCAGAGAAAACACATGATATGTTTGCCGCACAAATGGGTATATGGATGACTAACTGGTTTTCAATCGGAGTTGCAGTAGTTGCCGGAGTTGCTGTTGACCTCCGGCTCTAGGAGGGGGGCACGATGGCGCCGAAGAAGTCAAGGTCGTGCTGCTGCCCGCGCGAGACCTCGTCGGCGGCGATGGCAACCTCTGTGCCCAGCTTCGCGCGTTGCATAGGTGCTTCACCAGCCCCGGCTTCGCCACTCCTGGCCCTCCGATGGTGTGCTTTGGCGGCATCCTCATACACTCTAGGGTCTGGACATTGGTGACCACTGTGGACCGGGGGTGCGGCCGCCTATTATGGCCGGCGGCTCAGGAGTGCAATTAATACATACAAGTGGGAGCGAGGCATGCTACGGTCAAAAGTTTTCCCGCGTCCCGGTGAGCGTGCATGGCGGACTTTTGCCATTCCTACCATCATTTCACATAGCTACTCGCACGCCTCCCTCAATACGCACACATGCATGCACACCTCCCGGTATGCCTGCGTGGTGGACTGCTCGCATGCATCCCGTCAACTCACGCCTGCTCGCATGGCACACGGGGCATGTGGCAGCCCATATATTTTTTGGTTTATTTTCTGCCACTTTACTACTCAACTAAAGCATGGCATTGTCTAACACACACGATCCGAATAAATAATCCAAATGAGATATTGGTTGCCAGATTTTAATAATCTCCCATTTGTAAGAAGATTATATCAAAACGGGTCTCGTTCACGAAAAAATACAATATCACAGTCTACTGGTGTGCATATATGACACCACGATAAGTTTCATGAATTCCAACTAAGTTTTGGATTTATTAAATTTAAAAAATCTATATTCTCAATATTTTGAAATATCTTGCATGGGGAAATATGCACCTAGGGACACATATGATTTTGCAACCCATTTTGGTGCACACGTAGCTCAAATTTGATTTTTGCGTATTAAATCCCTAGGAAATCAATCAATGTATAAAAACGGTCGAATGATGTCTGTTTTCTTTTAAAAATTAACACTACAGTCTGCCTTTCGTCACATGTTCACTTCAGAAAAAGTTTGGCATGCCTCAGAGTGGCTATGGTGGTGCACATGTGTGTGTGTCTGTGCGGGGGGTGGGGGAGGGGTCCGGCAGTACACTACGAGTCATGAACCTTCATGTGGGATTATTGTTCATTTTGTGAGTCATACATGCCACATCAAAGTCGTGAATTGGTTATTTAAAGCATTACATAGCCCTTTCATACATAATGTTCTGGCCACATGCATGGCTTAGTGGTCCTCTCAGACACTCTCCCTCGTGCGGTTATCAGCGACGTGCCCATTCGTTAGCCAGCAAAGGTTTTTAGTTTCCACCGACAATGAGAGGCATTAATTTGACCAAAAGGTGGATTCATCTTGGCATGTGTGTGGTGTGGATCATGGTGGGATTCCATATCAAAGTTCGAGCACGTGCATACACACTCCCGCCGGCTTGAAGTGAGGGGGCTACACACATTGTGGTGTAGTGTGTTTCCGGTTTGCGAAGCATGTGCCACGTCAAAGTTATGCATTGGGTATTCAAACATCACATAACACACGGGCGCATGCATGCGGTGGTTTTGCCCTATGACATCACTCGTGTGTGCCTCTTTCTATGGGCCCACGAGGTCGTCGTCGACCAGTTCAACTTACAACAAGAGGGAGGCTAATTTTACCAACAAGGATGGTTCTTTTTTGGTTTGTGTTACGTATATGCATGGTATAGGAGTATGTACATGTCAAAGTGGGGCAACAAGAATACTCTATATATGCGTGTCATAACCTCGCTCCATCTGGGGACTTTTTGGTTATCGAGGCAGGTTCCACATCAAAGTTGTACATTATATTGGTATTCAAACATCACGCAATAACACCATGCAGGCGGTGGTTGCCCTATATATTGGAACTCACTCGCGTGTGGCACTTCCATCTATGGGGATGCGAGCTTGTCCTCCATCACTTTGACCCAATGAGAGAGAGGTTAATTTGATCATCAAGGAATGATTCTTTTTTGGTTTGTGCTATACAGTAGAAGTACATATATACCATGCGTCAAATGGGGGCGTACATATAGCACATGCCATGTGTCATTAACCTCGCCCTCTCTTTGGGGACATTTTGGTTTCCTATATACGTGGTGCCACATCAAAATTGTGCATTGCGTATTCAAAAATCACACAAACAGCTCTTTGGGCCACATGCATGCAGACGGTGGTACGTAGTCCTATATAGGATGATCACTCGCGTGCGACATACGCTTCACTTCTATGTTGGGCCTAAGAGTTCATCATCCATCACTTTGACGCAGCGAGTGAGAGGTACACGTTTCACGGACAAGGAGGATTAATTATTTTAGGCCTATGTTACTAGGTGTATATATAGTATGTGTCGAGGGGGTGACCAGCTTGGTCCATCACTTTCACCGACAGCGTGAGAGAGGCTAACTAATTTGACTTAGGAGGGGATTTATTTTTTGCTTTGTCTTGATATAGATCATGATGCGAGAATACATATATATAATAGCGCATCTGTACACATGAATCCATCCCGCTGGATCGAAGGAGGGAGCACAGGACACGTCATGAACAACCTCTTGCTCTGTGTGGGGACCTCTATGATTTCCAACGCATGCAACACATCAATGTTGTGCATTGGGTCAGGTATTCAACAGATATGCATGCATCACACATCTCCATCTATATGTTCGGGACACACTCATGCAATAATGCTTGTCTTTGGACACACTCTCAATCGCTTGATTATGGGCGGCAAGCCTATATATATATATATATATTTGTGGGCCCGCGTGGAAGTCCATCATTTCGACCAACAATGAGAAAGGTTACAGGGGTGGATATATTCTTCTTCTTTGCTTCGAGTTACCGTATAGTAGGTCCACCCATTCTAAGCCTAATTATGTTTGAGCGCATGCTATGCGTCGTGAACCCTCGCTCGGTGTGGGGATTTTACCGTTCCAAAGCATGGTGCCACATCAAATTTGCGCATTGGGTATTCAAACACCACACAGACCACTTCCATATACATACTTGGGCCACATGCACATAGTGGGTTTGTCTTCATACAATACTCCCTCGCGAGGTTATCGGTGACAAGCTAGCCCATTTTGCGGGGCCGTGTGGACGTTTATCACTTTGACCAACAACGAGCGGGGAGAGGTTGTACGACCAAGTTGGATTCTGCTTGGTCCGTGTTACAGTACGTCTTGGTGAATGCCCTCCCCGCGACGTGTGTGTGTGGGGGGGTGGGGCTACTTCGCGCTACCCGCAACCTCCGTGGGGTCGGGGAAGTCCGGTTAATTTGTGAGGCACACATGGCACATCAAAAGTTATGAATGGTATTTAAATATCACACACCACACCCTTTTCATACATATAGGAGGGCCACCCGCATGGGGTTCGTATGTGGTCTGACCCTTCTCGCGCCACAAGCACACATTTGTGGGTCGGCACGCAGTCCACCTTTGTCGGGAAGCGAAAGTGGAAGTTTGACCATATATATATATAGGAAAATGGTTGTATACTCCTGAGAGTACGTACTCCCGCTCCTCATATACCACATAGATGAATCTTTTATACCTCTTTATTATTTTTAATATACTTCATTATTAACTACTAGATACCTTAAAATGATTTTCATGAAAAAAATTATGTGAGTCTACATATTTTTAAAGGTTTACATATATACTGATTTGTTCGTATGTGAAAAGGTATATTACAAAAAGTACGTCAAAAATGATATTTTTTCCACAAAACTCGTATTGGGGTATCCTAGAATATTTAATGAAGTATATTGAGAATGATAAAGAGGTATAATTAATGCGTCTACATGGTATATTGAAGATGGGAGTACATACTCCCGTGAGTATATATATGATGGACTCCTATAGGTTTTGTATTGCGGTAGAGCGAGATTTCAGACCTAGCTATTTTGGGGGCATGCATTCATATATAGGATTCCCTTATCGCCAACACGAAGTGGGGTTCGTAGGGGGGTGGCTGACTAGCAATACTGTGCTTTTGTGCGACAGGTGCCACATCAAAGTTGTGCATTGGGTATTAGAACATGAAACCACCCTTTTCGTACATATATTTGGTCCACGTGCAAGTGTATTCATGTTCTGACCCTCTCCCACATTATTCTTTTTGCCAAATTTATAAGCAGCGCACAACTTGGATGTACAAACCGTTTGTGATTGGGTACGCAATAGACACAGTTTGGTCAGACTACCTGTGTGCCACGCCCATGCCCTGCAGTCCCTCACATCAGCACAGTATATTGGGCTCCATGAGGCTTGCCTCCCGATGTCGAAAATATCTACTACCTTGTGATCTCAAAAATATCTACTGCCTAGAAGGTTTTAATGTTTGATAGCACACGATTAGTAAGGGCGGACCGTGTGCGATGTCTGTTACTCCCGCTCTGCTTCAGTCCCTTGATTCAAATTTTCAGTATCCTTATACGTCTCCAACGTATCTATAATTTTTGATTGTTCCATGCTATTATATTATCTGTTTTGGATGTTTAATGGGATTTAATATGCTCTTTTATATTATTTTGGGGACTAACCTATTAATCGAAGGCCCAGTGCCAATTTCTGATTTTTTTGCCTATTTTAGAGTTTCACCGAAAAGGAATACCAAATGGAGTCCAAACGGAATGAAACCTTCGCGATGATCTTTCTTGGACCAAAAGCAATCCAGAAGACTTGGAGTCGAAGTCTGGAACTCCACGAGGCGGCCACAAGGTAGGAGGCCGCGCCTCCACCCTCATGGGCCCCTCGTAGCTCCACCGATGTACTTCTTTCGCCTATATATACTCTTATAACCAAGAAACATCGCAGAGAGCCACGAAACCACTTTTCCACCGCCGCAACCTTCTGTACCCGTGAGATCCAATCTTGGGGCCTTTTCCGGCGATCTGCCGGAGGGGGAATCGATCACGGAGGGCTTCTACATCAACACCATTGCCTCTCCGATAAAGCATGAGTAGTTTACCATAGACCTTCAGGTCCATAGTTATTAGCTAGATGGCTTCTTCTCTCTGTTTGAATCTGAATACAAAGTTCTCCTCGGTGTTCTTGGAGATCTATTCGATGTAATACTATTTTGCGGTGTGTTTGCCGAGATCTGATGAATTGTGGATTTATGAACAAGATTATCTATGAATATTATTTCGTTCTTCTTTGAATTATTATATGCATGATTTGATATCTTTGCAAGTCTCTTCGAATTATCGGTTTCGTTTGGCCTACTAGATTGATCTTTCTTGCAATGGGAGAAGTGCTTAGCTTTGGTTTCAATCTTGCGGTGTCCTTTCCCAGTGACAGTAGGGGCATCAAGGCACGTATTGTATTGTTGCCATCAAGGATAAAAAGATGGGGTTTATATCATATTGCTTGAGTTTATCACTCTACATCATGTCATCTTACTTAATGTGTTACTCTGTTCTTATGAAGTTAATACTCTAGATGCATGCTAGATAGCGGTCGATGTGTGGAGTAATAGTAGTAGATGGAGAATCGTTTCTATTTACTTGACACGGAGGTGATGCCTATATTCGTGATCATTGCCTTAGATATATTCATAACTATTTACTTTTCTATCAATTGCTCGAGAGTAATTTGTTCACCCACCGTAATACACGCAATCTTGAGAGAAGCCACTAGTGAAAGCTATCGCCCCCCGATCTCTTTCTTATTATATTACATCTCTTTTATTTACGCCGCATCTCATTTACTATTTCCAATCTTTACTTTCCAATCTATACAAAAAAATACCAAAAATATTTACTTTACTATCTTTATTATATCTCACTTTTGCGAGTGACCGTGAAGGGATTGACAACCATTTATTGCATTGGTTGCAAGGTTCTTGATTGTTTGTGCAGGTACTAGGTGACTTGTGCATTGTCTCCTACTGGATTGACACCTTGGTTCTCAAAACTGAGGGAAATACTTATGCTACTTTGTTGCATCACCCTTTCCTCTTCAAGGGAAAACCAACGCATGCTCACGAGGTAACATAGCCCCAGCATTTTACTCCCGCCTCTGCATCCCTCGCCATCTCAAAAATATTTGTTCACCCTTGATCCAAATTTTTAGTGGCCCCGCCTTGTCACTCCCGCCTAGTAAAATTTCCAGTTGCCGTGGTCTTTCCTCAAACACCACCATGCCCCCATCCACACCCCCAAACCTCCGCTCACACAGACACACACCACCCCCGAAACCATTGGTAGGTCACCGCCATCGTCGCTGCCTCCATCCTCAACCTCTGCATGTATGCGGGGAGCTCCAGGAGCCAATGGCCAAAAAGAGGTTTATCACGGCCTCTTCGCCCGACGCCGGCGAGGTGGCCGCCGAGGTGTCCCCATCGTCCTCCGTGGGCTCTTTATCTATCCGCTGTTGCCGGTTCAAGGACTTCCCCATCCTCCCTCAGACCCGGCAGCCGAAGAGGTCCTACCCCGGGGTCTGGCAGCAGTGGTGGGGGACATGGGTCGCCGAGATTATAGATCGGGAGATGCACACATGCCGGTGGCTCGATAGCTTCCACACGGCCGAGCTCGTGGCCATGGAGTACGACTGCTGGCTGGTTCGCTACCACGACACAATGGCTAGGCTCAATTTCCCGTTTGGCACACGTCCGGTCGACCTCGTTCCGCCAGAGCCAGGGTGGTGAGCTTGGCTATGGTGCGGGAGGACCGCAAGGCATGGGAGCGCCTCGAGGCCGAGGCCGCTGACGAGGCCTACATGCAAGAGCTCCACAGCAACACCCGGAGCTCATGGAGGCGGAGCGTGCTATCTTTGCCGGGTGGAGGGCGGCAAGGTTATCGCGGTCTACTCCAATGATGAGGTAGAAGGCGGCGAGGCTGGCGGCATGGAGGGCGTCGAGGTGGGTGGTGTGGACGAGGAGATCGACATCGACGAGTGGAGGAGTGTCTTCCCCAATGACCCCGACAACAGCACCGGCCCGGACCCGGCTCGCGGCACACCGTACTTGACGAGGAAGGATTGGCTCGACCTCTACTTCGACCGAAAGTAGTTTAGCTTAGTTTAAATTTATGTTTTATGTTTGGTTATGCAAAACTATATATCTTTATGTTTGAATGCATGCTACTTTCAGTTGAACCTGCTTTGAACTTGATCAAATTGAAGTTTACAACATTAAGTTTAGGGGATCGACTAGAAATGGCCAAAAATTGCTGGAGTGTATATATTTGCACTAAGGGTTTACTCCTTTAACTTCTAAAGGATCGGCTAGAGATGGCCTTATGCCTTGTTTATTTTAGTTCTTGACAATGTAATGCTCTATATGTGCACCTACTTGCCATGCAGTTCAATTTCATCAATAATAGATTCAACAATACCACTATGAATTATGATATTTGTTGATGTTAAGGATATTGCAGTTAACATGCCTTTTCGTTTTTCTAACAATAACTAGTGTACTTTAGACCTGCACAATGGCAGTTTGAATGACTATTTGCTTGTTTTTAAATGTTATGCCTGATGCAGTTAACACACCTTTCCACTTCTTGTTTTGCTTAACTAGCATGCTTAATCCTGCACACTGAAGCTATCATTTGTAGATTATGTTGTCTACCATGGATATATTTGGTTGATGTTTAGCCTGTTGTGCTTAAGATGCCTTTATATGTAGTCATACAGGACAATATTGAGAACAGTGTTGTTTTCCATCGAGGTTAGTTTCATCGCATTGCTTATATGTACTCACTGTTCAGGATCTTGGTAGCTGGTACCATATAGCCTGGGGGCTGATAAGGGATTAATCTCGAATCAGACATTTCACTGAATATATCTATAACCCATTTATCAGTAGGTTAACTAGGGCCATATTTAATACATCTGAGGCTACATAGCAACATGCATTGTACTGAATGACTAAATATGCAATCCCAAGCTACATAGCAACAAGGAAGAGTGTTACCTCAATGTTCTGATGATGTCTAGATATACATGTAATAAAATCCTATTTAAAGTGATCGAGGGAGCGTTGTACTACATCATTTTCCAATTGTTGTTTAGCTTCTAATATTAACTTGGTGCTTTTAGGTACATATGACATTGCCAAAGATCCACACTTTGTCCCTTTCTGTGTATGGGGCAATGAGATATTCATGAACCAGCATCAAGTGAGTAAAATAATAAAGTTTGTTATTAAAATGGGTCAAAAGGTGTCAATCGAACTATTTGTTTACACTTTATGCAAGACAACGGTGAACTGCATGATGGTAAGTAAGAATCATGTAGCCTTGTTTTTACTGCCCGTAATGAGTTGTGTTAGATGACAATGTCTAAATATTTTTTTGTTTGCAGTGGATCCTGAAGCAGTTTACTCAAGATTACCCCTCAAACTACATGATTGGTGGTTGGCCATCACAAGGGGTTGGACTGGAGTCGTGCATGCCTTCTGCATCCAGGAGAGCACAATAGGGCCATTCCGCTTCACCTTGTTCAGCAACCAGAATGTCTGTCGCCTCTTTCTTTACCATCTATAATAGTACAAGTATAGAACCTTGGTTCATCATTCTTTATTTGGTTCTTATGTAATTGTTAAACATATCTACCTATGAATGAATAATGCATTGGTTGTTTGAACCTGATGGATATGAATAAAGCTATAGCCTACTTTCAAGTTTAAATTAGGTACAATTTTAAATAGCATCAAGTAAATTAGGGCGAAATTACGGTGTGTAGGTCATTACGGCACACACAGTTAATAAAGCATAGCGTGTGCGATAAGCATCATAATCCGACACGGATCACGGGGAGGAAATGTGTGTAACAATGCACACAGTTGCCATTTGCAAAGTGTGTGTGTGATGTCAGACACTCTCACGTACGGTGTGGGAAAACAAAATGTGTGTGATCGTCTATGTATGTACACAGTTTATAATCATGAAATGTTTGTGATGTGGTAGGCATCATAAACTTAGAGCCAGTTTGGTGCATGCCTAGTTTTAGGTAAAACCACAAAACTCTGATTGTGATGGCAATGCGAGCAGAAACGAGTAGCAAGGATGAAGCGTTTGGGATATTCGAGATATCGGAAACGGTTATATAGGGACAACTGTATGCACCAAGGCCCCCTATCCCCGACGGTCTTTGGGTCGCGTGGGAAGGACCACCCCTATCGCGCAAAATCACTTGGCGGCGGTTCCAAATGTCGTCGCTGAAAGGGGTTAAAAACTGTTTGCATAGCACCTCGCTGTACCAGTGCACACAAGACTCTATTCTAGGTTTATCACCCATCCGAGGCTGAACCCGCAAAGAAAGTCCAGCTGAAGTTTCCATCACGGCCCCAAATGACATGAGCAGGGTTCCCAAGCCCACCATCCGGGGGCCACTTGGTACACCGTGCCACTGGGCCTAGTCTGTCCCAAGCCCAGCTGTATCGGGTGCCACTTGGTAGACTACTAGCACTACCTACATACACCAGAAACTAGTTGCAACTCCTAGGCAGAGGTCAAGGCAATTAATAAGTCAAGAGGGGCACTTAAGCATTCCAATGTGTGGTAGTAACCGTCTTGGATCACAAACACAGAACTCAGTTCATGTGGTCGGTTCCAATGAGACAACCCACCATGTACTCCTACATGGCCTCTCACCGCTACCTTTACCAAATCATGTTCACGCACTTAGCTCTCAACAGTAGGACATGTTCACCACATTCTAATTCATCCCCAATGAATTAGACCTGACTCAACTCTAAGCAATAGCAGGCATGGCAAACAAGCATGGATGAGTAGGCACATAATGGCTCAAACAACTCCTACTCATGCTAGTGGGTTTCAACTATTTACTATGGCAAAGACGGGTCATGCAGAGGAATGGGTTCAACTACCACAACATGTAACAGTTGAATCATTGTTGCCCTAGTGTAGTAAAAGAGTGCAGGAGCGAGAGAGTGGGATTGTATCGAAATTCTCAAAGGGGGTTTGCTTGCATGGCACTTCTGAAGATAGTAAAACTCTTCATCGGTGTGATCGAACTCATCATTGTAACTACGTCCACTAAGAGGGAACAAACACCGGCAAACAAGAGGGAACACAATCAATGCAATGCAACAATATGATGCATGATCATGACATGGCAATATGCTATGATTTGGGCTAATGCAACTAGCAACAATTTAAATGAAGTTGGTTTTGAACCCAAGGTTCAGATTCAAACTCCACATCAGACATTTAAAATGCCGTTTATTCAAATTGTCACATACAATGGTTGTAAGTTGTTCAAACATGCATGAAAATGCCATAAATAGATTATTTGGATTTTGTCTGATAATTATATATATATATATATATAAATCTTTTTCATTGGATTTATAGATTATTTTCTATGATTTTAGAAGTTTTAAGTATTTTATGAATTAAATAAATCATTTATGATTTACTTTAAATCCAGAAAATCATTTCTGCGTCAGCAAAGTCAACAGTGGGTCATCAGTCAACCGCAGTCAGACCTGACATGCGGGACCCATGCCGCATTGACATAGTGGCTAAACAGAGTTAATTAACCTAAACTAACTATTATTTTAGCTAGCTAATTAAAAGCGGGGCCCACCTGTCATTGACACGGAGGGGTGGTTAGGCACTAACTAGACCGAGGTTAACCGGTGTTTAGTCACCAGCGGTAACCAGGGATGCCAGAGGGCGCCGGAAACGCTCCTCCGATGACCATTTGAGCGGTGGAGCGGCTCTTCTGAACCAGCGCACTGCGGTGCTTCGAAAAGAGGCAGCGGCAGATGCTGGGGTGGAGTGTAGCGACGGTACCGGGGAAAATATACAGGGGTATGTATACTCTCCTACCTCGTGCACGGGCAAGTCAAGATCAAGCCGGAGTACAAGAAACCAAGATCTCCAAAGAACCATCATGCAGATTGAGAGGACCGGAATTAAGCCAGAGAAGCAAGACACCATCAGGAGAAGAGCCTCCTTTGCCGGGCAGGCGAGCTTGGCAAAGGGCGAGGCCACCCATGAAGAAGACGTTCAAGACGTCCCGGTAGGGCCTGTCGGGGACACATGAAGGCAAAATCACCTCATCAACTACTCTGCCACGGCCCACGTCATCAATCAGTGCGGTGTCAAGCCGCAGAGTGCCTAAGTGCCATCCATTTGCCACATGGGAGCCTCTCCCTACAGGAAAAACCCACAGATGACACCCGTCATGACTAAGTAGGTGTGGGGCTGGCAAGATGGCCTGGCAAGCCTTGCCGGGCAACCAACGACGTGACGTTGAGCGACGCATTTAATGCGCCCTGTCGGCCCACAAAGTTAGGTATGATAGCACTGTCTGCTATCTTATCAGTGCATAATGACTAATTTGGCATTGTGGTAACCCCTTGATCTATAAAAGGAGGCCCGTGGCAACCATAGGAAAGGGTTAGAAGATTGGATAACTCACACCCCATACGCGCGTAGCCACTGCCGCCCTGAGGCATGATACGTCTCCAACGTATCTATAATTTTTGATTGCTCCATGCTATATTATCTACTGTTTTGGGCAATATTGGGCTTTATTATCCACTTTTATATTATTTTTGGGACTAACCTATTAACCGGAGGCCCAGCCTAGATTTGCTGTTTTATGCCTATTTCAGTGTTTTGAAGAAAAGGAATATCAGAGGGAGTCGAAACGGAACGAAATCAACTGGAGAAGTTAATTTTGGAAGGAAACACACCTGATGGACTTGGACCCCACGTCAGAAGATACGGGAGCTGCCCACGAGGGTGGGGGGAGCGCCCACCCCCCTAGGGTGCGCCCCCTGCCTCATGGGGCCCCCGTGGCTCCCCTGATGTGCTTCTTCTGCCTATATAACTCCATATACCGTAAAACTTCCAAAACAGAGATTAGATCGGGAGTTCCGCCTCCAGAAGCCTCCGTAGCCACCAAAAGTCAATCGGGACCCTGTTCCGGCACCCTGCCGGAGGGGGGATCCCTCACCGGTGGCCATCTTCACCATCCCGACGCTCTCCATGACGAGGAGGGAGTAGTTCTCCCTTGGGACTGAGGGTATGTACCAGTAGCTATGTGTTTGATCTCTCTCTCTCTCTCTCTCTCGTGTTCTTGATGTGATACGATCTTGATGTATCGCGAGCTTTGCTATTATAGTTGGATCCTATGTTTCTCCTCCCCCTCTTCTCTCTTGTAATGAATTGAATTTTCCCTTTCGAGTTATATTATCGGATTGAGTCTTTAAGTACTTGAGAAAACTTGAGGTATGACTTGGTGATCAACTTGCGGGTTTCGTGAGATTGGGAACCTATGCATAGGGGTTGACACACGTTTTCATCGTGATCCGGTAGGAACTTTGGGGCACTCTTCGAGGTCCTTTGTGTTGGTTGAACAGATGAATCTGAGATTGTGTGATGCATATCGTATAATCATACCCACGGATACTTGAGGTGACATTGGAGTATCAAGGTGACATTAGGGTTTTGATTGATTTGTGTCTTAAGGTGTTATTCTAGTACGAACTCTAGGGCTGTTTGTGACACTTATAGGAATAGCCCAACGGATTGATTGGAAAGAATAACTTTGAGGTGGTTTCGTACCCTACCATAATCTCTTCGTTCGTTCTCCGCTATTAGTGACTCTGGAGTGACTCTTTATTGCATGTAAGTGCATCTAGTGCCACCCCTAGTTGGTTTTGGAGTATTGACGACAAACCTAGTTGAGGGACTAATGTGTTTGTGAGAATTGCAGGATAACACAGGTAGAAGTCCCTCATTGATTCGGTTTTCCTACCAGAGATGACCCCTAAAAGTGTATGAAGACATTGATGTCAAAGGTGGTATGTAAAGATATTCACATTGAAGACTATGACAAGAGAAGACATCGCATGAAGCCTATGGAGCTCGAAGACTCAGATCTTTCATAGTTCTTTTTCTTCTTTATTGAGTCATAGGAACCACCGTACTGTTAAGTGGGGTCCAAGAGAACCGGTCAGAATGACTGAAGTGATGCTTAACCAAAACCTATGTCTTTGAGTGAAGACTATGAGAGCAAATCTTGTCCAGAGCCGGACAAGTCAACTTTGCTTGTAGCCAAAGTAAAGTTGTCGTGTGTGTTTGAAATCTGACCGTTGGAACACGTGTTAGTTCCTTAGTGACCCAGGGTCATTTCGGACAAATCAGGTCGGGTTGCCTAGTGGCTATAAATAGCCCACCCCTACAACCATAAACGGTTGGCTGCTTAGAGTTAGAGTACGGCTTTTGTCGTTTGAGAGTAACCCACCTCGAAGCCTTTAAGAGAGAATTCCTTGCGAGGATAAAGCCCTAACCACCCAAAGCCAAAGAGTGTTAGGCATCACTTAAGTCTTCCTATCTATGTGATCTGAAGACTTATTACACTTGAGGATTGTGAATCCTCCAGCCGGTTGGGCGTCGCGTTCTGAGCATCCAAGAGTCATTGTGGATCGCCAGTGAACGAAGTCTGTGAAGGTTTGGGAGTCTACCTTGAAGACTTACCAGAGTGATTGGGCGAGGTCTGTGTGACCTTAGCTCAAGGGGAATATGGTGAGCACTGGGTGTCCTGAGCTGCATGTTCAGGACTGTGTGTCCGGGACTGTGTGTCCTCAGGTTTAAATACCTAGCCGCCCTAACCAGACGTACAGTTGTCACAGCAACTGGAACTGGTCCAACAAATCATTGTCTTCAACGTGTCACTGGTTTCATCCTTCCCTTCCCTTTACTTACTGTTGGTCCTTGTGAAGTCATTGTATGATTGCACTATCTTTTGTCTTCACTGAGTGACTGCTTGTTCTGATTGGCTTCATAATATCTTCCTACCCGATCCTTACTACCTAGATGCTATTAGTCATTGTGCTTTCACTTCATTGAATACTTGACTATGGTTTGCCTAGTGTAGTCTACCTTCCGCTGCATGGTAATAGGTTTATTTCTATCGTTTGTCTTCGAAACTTCCACGTTTTGAAGACTTTCATAAAAATCGCCTATTCACCCCCCCCTCTAGTCGATATAACGCACTTTCAATTGGTATCAGAGCAAGGTACTCCCTTGTTCTGTGTGATTCGGTTTAACCACCTGGAGTTTTAGCTATGTCGACTGCAGGGATAATTAAAGTCTCCGCTGCGTGCCCCGTCTTCGATGGAACTGAATATCCCTAATGGAAGAATAAGATGCGCATGCATCTTGAAGCCATTGACGTCGACCTATGGTATGTCGTCAAGAACGGCATTCCCAAGGCTGGAGAAGGTGTCACTGCAGCTGACGTCAAGAAGTTCGTTCAACTGGACTCTACTGCCAAGAATATCATCTGTGGTCATCTGACCAAAGGACAATATGGCCGCGTGAGTGCTTTGGAAACATCTAAGCTAGTCTGGGACTGGCTCTCCAAGGTCAACGAAGGCGTCTCAACCCAGAGAGATCAGAGAATCAGTGTCCTTCGCAACCTCTTCAACCGCTTCAAGAGAAATGACAATGAGAATGTCCAGCTCACGTTTGATCGACTCACTGACATCACAAATGAACTTCAAGCCCTCGGCACTACAGATCACCAAGCATGAAGTCGTCAAGACACTCCTGAGATCACTTGACAGTTCGTTTGACACCCTAGCCCTGATGATTCAAGAACGCCCTGATTTCAAGACACTCGATCTGTCTGACATACTTGAGAGACTCAACACACATGAGTTTCAGCTTTCTGAGAAAAGAGATATCTACCGTCCCAACTATGGGCGAACTCGTGCCTTGAAAGCAAAAGTTGTCTCCTCATCTGAAGAAGAATCTGACAGCAGTTCTGATGATCCTGAAGACATTGGAAAGGAGCTTGCTATGCTTGTGAAGAAGTTCCAAAAATTCACCAAGAAGAAAGGCTTCAGAAAGTCTTCACGATCAAGCTCAAGGAATGATGAAGCTTCTGCTCATGACTACAAGAAGAAAACATGCCACAAGTGCAAGAAACCTGACCACTACATCTCTGAGTGTCCGCAGTGGGACATTGAGAACAAGAAGAAAAAGAAGAGCAAGGAGTATGATTCTGATGACAAGAAGAAGAAGAAATACTCAAAGTCTTCTTCCAAGTCCTCCTCAAAGTCTTCATCACACAAGAAGAGCTCATCTGGCAAGGCACGTGCGTTTGTTGGCAAGGAAATGGATTCAGAGGAGGAGTCCGCTTCTGAGGAGGCGGAGGTGGAGTCTGAGGAGGAGTCCGATTCTGGCGTTGCGAGTCTGGCTACAGCATACGTTGCCAAGTCCATCTTCAACACTGAAGACAATGACTCCATCACCGACACCAATGCAAATGACAAGGACTACTCCGCTCCTACCTACTGCTTCATGGCACGCGGTGCCAAGGTAAACACACGCACTACTCACTATCAAACATCTAGTGACGATGACTCTGATTGTGGTTCCAAACCCAGCTACAAAACACTCGCTAAAATTGCAAATGAACAACAGAAAACCATTGAACACATTCAAAAACTAAGTCCTTAATTGAAGACATAAAAAGCGATGATCTGCTGGACACTGAAATGACTCGATCTCAGTCCTTAATTGAAGACATAAAAAATCTTCACATTAAGTATGAGGAACTTGAAAGTCGTCATGAAACGCTCTCAACAGCTCATGAAAGACTTTCCTATGATTATCTTCAAAGGAAGCAAGATCTTGAGAAATTGAGAGCGGCTCATGAAGATCTTCAAAAAGAAAACGAGTCGCTTCACGCCGAACAGATCAGTTCAGCTCAGGAAGGATTTGAACCACCATGTCTTAAATGCATTGAGCGTGATAATGCTACTTCTGTTGCTGAATGTTCTGCTGCTGCTACTGGTGCAATATCTTCAACTGTTGATGTGGGAACTAACCCCTCTGATGAGGATACCACTGCTATTGCTGATGAGAATGCTAGGTTGAAGACATTGCTTGAAATAGGGATGTACAAAACTCTCAAAGGGCATCAGACACTATGTAATGTCCTCAAAAGGCAGTTCCTGAACCGAAACCCTGGGAAAGAGGGTGTTGGGTTCGAAAGGAAAATGAATGCTGATGGCTCTTACTAGAAACCTGAGCAGTACCCCAAAACCACATGGGTTGTTGCAAAGGAACCTTCAGCAGATCCATCCACTCTATCTGGCTTCACTTGTGCTAACCCCATTGTTATTGATGAATCCTTTGATGCAAACTACAAACTGTTTAAGAATCAGAATGGTGAAGTGTTTGCCAGGTATATTGGCACTAACTGCAGGAATGGACCGCCTATGAAGAAGATCTGGGTGCCGAAAAGGTGTTTGGAGAATCTTCCTGTGAATGTCATCATGACACCACGGGTGAAGAAGACAAACCCCAGACCACAGTCTTCATAGGGTCCAAAGGCTTCATACAGACAGAGGACTCACATGAGTCGCACTAATGCAAATGTTTTGCAGGGAAGCCATACTCAGGCCTATGAATATGAGCGCGGTTCATCAAACCGCCATGTTCATAAGACCAAGAACTATTCTGCTTATTCTTGTGAGTACTATTGTCCACCTGCAAGACTTTTTGCTAGGGCTCCAAAGCCAAAGTTCTCAGATGCTGCACTTAGACTTATTGCTTCTAAGCCACCCTTGATGATGTGGGTGGCTAAGAAAGCTTAACTCTCTTTTGCAGGGAAGGGTCTCCAGCAGAAAACCAAAATCATCTGACGCTATTGCTGGGGACCTTAAACATCTTGTAGGGCGCAAGATCAAATGCCCAAATGGTCTTATTATGTACTTCGTTCCGGAATCGCTTGCTACTTGCCCTATCAGTCCAAATCTCGATCTAAGCTTTCATAACCCACTGGTTCGTCAAATGTTTTTGCTACACAATTCTCTTCCTGAAGCCTATCCCCCTAACTGCACTGTAGGGTACGACACCAGCAGCTTCAGAATGGATTATTGATAGTGGGTGTACCAATCACATGACTAGCAAGAGAAGCCTTCTTATGGACTCAACCTTACGTCCATCCGACAAGAGTCACATCACATTTGCTGACACTAGTAAAAGTAAGGTATTGGGTCTAGGTAGAGTTGCAATCTCAAAGGATCAACACATGGATAAAGTCATGCTTGTTGAATCCCTTGGTTTCAACATAATGTCTGTCTCAATGCTTTGTGATTTAAACATGATCGTGATGTTTGGAAAATATCATTGCCTTGTTCTAATGGAATCTGACAAGTCTCTAGTGTTTGAAGGGTATAGGAAAGATGATTTGTACGTGGTAGATTTCTCAGCAGGACCACAACTTGCCGTATGTCTTCTGGCAAAAGCTTCAAAATGCTGGCTCTGGCATCGGAGGCTAGGGCATGCTGGCATGAGGAACCTCCACACCCTTGCAAATAAGAAGCATGTCATAGGCATCGAGGGCGTCAAGTTCAAGAAAGATCACTTATGCGGTGCCTGTGAAGCAGGAAAGATGACGAGGGCCAAGCATCCCTCGAACACAATCATGACAACAACTCGACCCTTCGAACTGCTCCACATGGATCTTTTCGGTCCCGCTCATTACTCAACTCTTACTACTACTGCTTGTCTCTATGGCTTTGTCATTGTTGATGATTATACTAGATATACTTGGGTGCACATAATCCTCTACAAGACTGACGTGCAGGATGTCTTCAGACGCTTCGCCAATCGAGCAATGAACAACTATGGCGCCAAGATAAAGCACATCAGAAATGACAATGGCACTGAATTCAAGAACACTGGCCTTGATACATATCTTGATACTCTGGGCATCACACATGAATTCTCAGCTCCGCACACGCCACAGCAGAATGGCGTCATCGAACGCAAGAAGAGAACACTGATTGAGATGGCCCGAACGATGCTTGATGAATACAAGACTCCAAGAAAATTCTGGCCTGAAGCCATTGGTACTGCATGCCATACAATCAATCGTGTTTATCTTCACAAGCTTCTGAACAAGACATCTTATGAGCTCCTTACTGGCAAGAAGCCAAATGTCAGTTACTTCAGAGTATTTGGCGCCAGGTGCTGGATCAAGGATCCACATCACACTTCAAAATTTGCACCAAAAGCACATGAGGGTTTTATGCTTGGATATGGAAAGGATTCGCACTCCTACAGAGTCTTCAATCTCTTTCATTATAAAGTGGTTGAAACAGTGGATGTGCGGTTCGATGAGACTAACGGTTCACAAAGAGAGCACCTGCCAAATGTGCTAGATGAAGTTCCATCCAGTGAATCAATCAAACTTATGGGAACTGGAGAAATCATACCCTCTGAAGCTCAACCTGAAGAGGAACTTATCATCTCTGCACCTGATCAACCTGAAGACAATGCTCAGCCTGAAGACAATCCCTCTAACAATGACAATGATCAGCAACAGCAAAATCTTCGCCCTGTACATCCTCGTGTTGCCAATGAAGTGCAGATTGAGAGAATAATTGATAGCATCAATGCACCCGGTCCACTCACTCGTTCAAGGGCAACACAGCTAGCAAATTTCTGTGGGCACTATGCATTTGTCTCAATAACAGAACCCAAGAAAGTTGAAGAAGCCTTCATGGAACCTGAATGGATTCAAGCTATGCAAGAAGAGCTTCAACAGTTTGAGCTGAATAATGTATGGGAACTGGTTAAGCGTCCTGATCCTCGGAAGCACAATATAATAGGCACCAAATGGATATACCGCAACAAGCAAGATGAGCATGGTCAAGTTGTCAGAAACAAAGCTCGTCTCGTTGCTCAAGGATATACTCAAGTTGAAGGGATTGACTTCGATGAAACATTTGCTCCTGTGGCTCGACTTGAAGCCATACGCATACTGCTAGCCTATGCAAATCATCATAACATACTTCTATATCAAATGGATGTGAAGAGCACTTTTCTCAATGGCAAGATTGTAGAAGAAGTGTATGTTGCACAACCGCCTGGCTTTGAAGATCCAAAACATCATGACATGGTATACAAGCTCAACAAGGCACTGTATGGCCTCAAACAAGCCCCTCGGCCTTGGTATGACACACTCAAATACTTCCTGAAGAGCAAAGGCTTCACACCTGGTTCCCTCGACCCCACGCTCTTCACGAAGACATATGATGGTGAACTGTTTGTGTGCCAAATATATGTGGATGCCATTATCTTCGGCTGCACCAATCAGAAATATAGTGAATACCAGATGTCCATGACTGGAGAGCTGAAGTTCTTCCTTGGTCTTCAAATACGACAGCAACGCAACGGCATCTTTATATCTCAAGAGAAGTATCTCAAAGATTGCCTGAAGAAGTTCGGTATGCAAGACTGCAAAGGCTTCACGACGCCAATGCCAGCCAAACATCATCTGGGTCCCGACGACAATGGTAAAGAATTCGATCAAAAGGTATACCGCTCCATGATTGGTTCTTACTTTATTTATGTGAATCTAGGCCAGATATTATGCTTAGTGTTTGCATGTGTGCTCGATTCCAAGCGGCACCAAAGGAATCGCATCACTTAGCTGTGAAGCGAATTCTTCGATATTTGGCTTACACCCCAACTCTAGGATTATGGTATCCTAAGGGCTCAGAGTTTGATCTGGTTGGATTCTCGGATGCTGATTATGCTGGTGACAAGGTGGATCGCAAGTCTACATCAAGCACATGTCATTTTCTGGGACGATCACTTGTATGTTGGTCTTCAAAGAAGCAGAACTATGTATCTCTCTCCACTGCTAAATCTGAATACATTGCTGCTGGATCTTGCTGCGCTCAGCTTCTGTGGATGAAGCAAACACTCAAAGACTATGGCATCATCTGAAGCAAGTGCCACTCTACTGCGACAACGAAAGCGCCATCAAGATTGCCAACAACCCAGTTTAGCACTCGAAGACAAAGCACATTGAGATTCGTCATCACTTTCTGAGATATCATGTTGTGAAGGAAGATACTGATATCATACACGTCAACACTGAAGAGCAATTGGCAGATATCTTCACCAAGGCCTTGGATGAGAAGAGATTTTGCAAGTTACGGTGCGAGCTAAATATCTTGGAATCCTCAAATGTCCTGTGATCAGGCACACATCCTAACACTTATGCATATTGATGACTTAGATGTGCAACACACGAAGTAAAGTATATCTTCAATCAATGAAGACATGCATTCTAAGTGTGAATACATTACTGAGGAATTTAACTTCGGAGCGCCACGATAATTGTGCGCCGTGTCTGGGTCTAATACTTCCTATACGGTGGGTAACGCCACCACCAAATGTTCTGTTTGAAGTGTTTCACTCATGGCGTTACATTTGCTATGTCTTCACATTTGGTCTGGCTTCAATCTCAACATGTCTTCATGATTATCTTCACTATGTTGATTATATATATATACTAGTGTTCTGTCCTCTACAGCATTCACTTATAGGTATGTCTTCTTGTTGAATCTTTTGAACTAACTGAATGTGATCGGACCCTAACCTCTCTATGCTTTCTATCTCAAACTCTATCTCTCCAAATCATATGCATTCTTTTGAAACTGTCAAATGTCTTCACTGCGTCCTTGTCAGCAGAAGATACAGAGACAAACATTAAGTCCGCTTTCAATGCTAATTCCTTCACCTGAAACCCGGAGAAGTGGGAACGACCACCCGACAATCCAGGCGTGCGTGGGACGTGGAACAACCTCCGATATGCTGCATGATGGCCACGTGTTCCTTAGATGTGAATCGCCAGGGCACCTGTGTAATTACACTGAGCCCCCCCTATCCCTATAAATACATGCCTCACCATAGTCATTATCTCTTCTTCCACTCTCGCACGAACCCTAGCGCCACCGCTAGCCCTCGACGACGCCGGCGATGAAGCGCTTAGCTGCCGCAACCTCTCCGACGCCGTCTTCATGCCGACCGCGGACATTGTCTTCTCCGCCGTCGCCGTAGGTGTCCTCCATCACCAAGTTAGGGCACGAACGATCGAACTGCTCGGCCTCCTCTTCCACTCCGTCTAGCAGTTCTACGTGTGGTAAATAAAACTTCCTTTTTACGGCCCCTTTGATCCTACAGATTCGTCACTTTCTACCACAAGTGGTTTTTGTTCACACATGATGGATCCACTTCATACTGCATCTCATAATATGCCTAGTATATTCACTTATGCTTCAATAAGTAGTTAGATTCCTCAATTGTACTGATCCATGGATTCGTACAAATCTGGAACCAACTCCTTATCTATGAGTGAATGTCTTCGCACGATGAGGTCAATGTCTTCTAAACTGATTTATCTTCGAAATCTTCTGAGAATGCATATGACCTCTTCCCCTTCCCTCGAACCTCAATGCTGTCACAGGTACATGTCCGTGGGAGAATCCCTTGGTTCTCATAGTCTGCATTCATTTGCAGAATTCTTACAGCATCATATAAATTCTCCCGAAGCCAGTTCCTGTTTGTCTAGCAAGTAAAAGCCTTTGAAGCCTTTGAACGTATTGAAGCCATTCAGTTTAAAGTTCATGGCTACAGAGAAATCAGCAAGGAAGGGTGGCAGAAAGCGTCGAGGAAAAACATCAAGAGATCTGCCCGATGACTTCTCAGAGCTGTACAAGACAGATCCTGAAAAGGATTACAATCAGCGCAAGACACGAATCCAATGGATTCGACGATATTGGGAAGAACAGTGGTTCAAGTACAGGTTTGTGACAAAGGAATATGCTGAGAAGAATGCCATCAAGCGACCATGGGGAGACATCCTCTACAAAAATCTTCAACCCAGGTCCAGAGATGAAGCCATTGAACAAGGCTTCTATCCCTGCATGGTCCGTGGACCACAGCCTGCGGATGCTGACCCATCGTCACTGCTATGGTGTCGTGACGACAATCTGTTCAAGCGCAACTTCTAGTTTGCTCAGAATTCTGCGAAGCAGAACAAGAAGTCTTTGGGATTAGACTTCAACCCTGGTCCCTCTGCTCCCCATGCCGATGGGACCCGCGAATCTGAACCCAATCTTGTTGGGCCCTTCTACAACCTGGAAGGTCTCATCACTCATATCGTGGTTCAAGGGACAGTCGTGGATGAGCCTGCAGATGATGCCGAATCAGATGAAGCGCCTGGAGCGCCGAAGCCAAAGAAGCAGCCTAAAGCTTCAAAGCCTGCCTCAGCACCAAAAATCTCACGGGCAAAGCCACTGGCTACTGCACCTCCTGAAGACAGTGTGCAGTCTGAAGATCTGTCACGCATCTCCAAGCCCCAGAAAGTCAAGATGCCTCTGCCACGCACTAGCCAAGAACTGACTACTGCTGCTATTCTGTGCAACGATGCCATTGATCTGTCCAGTGATGAAGATCTTGCAGATGACGCTCTTGAGCAACTGATCAAGAGCAAAGAAGAAGCAGAAATCTTCAATGATCTGCCTCTCTTTGACGTGGCAATCACCCACAACTTCATTGATGAGTGGTTTGACACGCCCAACCTCAGCTTTGAAAATCTGCAACTTCCAATTGGCCTCAGTGTCGCCTTCCATGGCGCCATTGCTTCAGAGCTAGCTCTAGCTCAGCGCATCGTCGAACTGAAGCAAAAGATTGACTTTGAGAAAGCTCAGTTCAAGAAGCATATGGCCAAGCTCAGCGTGCAAGAGGTGAAAAACTTCAAGATTATGCTGCATGAGCTCAAAGAAGCCTTTCTCAAGAAACGTGCAGAAGCTCAGGGTTCTCGTGAGCGCATGAAGAGCCTGGCTGACAAGTGTGTGCAAGGCTACAATGAGGCTGAGAAGCGCAAGGCCCTTGGGCGTCCGGGCATTGAGCCCAGGATGGCTGCTAAGAGGAAGAAGAAGCCCACTGTGGCCGAACCCAACGCATCAAGGCAGGAAGCAGATCCCATTGTCTTCCCAACTAGCATGACTGGCTCAAAGCCAAAATCCAGGTCTACCGCTTCAGAACTGAAGAAGACAAGGACTGCCGAGGCTGAAGCCAGAAATAGGAAACATTCTGAAGCCTCTGATGCTGCTCCCTCCAAGAAGAAGAGGAAGATCAAGAAGGAACGGGCTGCTCCCACAGAGCCCTTAATTGTTGAACCCATCTCCATGGTTCGCCCTAACGCTGAACATCAAGAGCGCCAACTGACTGTCCATGAGCCTGCTTTCACAGAGGCTCATGAAGCTGAAGACTTTCCAGCAGCTGATCCCACCGCTACTGAAGACATTGGTCACCATGACCATGTTGAAGATGATGCAGTTCTTCCTCAGATCGAGCACCAACAGGTATCATTGCATGTGCTTACGCACAGCGAACTCATCAGCATTGGTCGTCCTCTGACGCCAATTGCTCAGGATGCATCATGGGCTGATCACCCACAAGCACAAGAGGAAGATGACTTTGAGGCCCAGCCAACTCCAACTCCACAGGCGTCGCCAGCGTTACGCAGGCTTCGCAAAGGACCAAGGCCTCCAGTCTCCGAGTCTGAAGCTAAAGCTGCTGAAGACATTCCGGCTGCATCAGCCGATGAAGAAGAAACCCTAAGAGTTGCTACACCCCCGTCTCACCAAGAAGCTATTCTCGAGGAGAACGTGACTGTGACCAACCCTCCAGATCATCAAGTGGAGGTTGAGAATCTTGAGGCTGCCACCACCAAAACAAATGAAGCCACTGACGCTGTCATGGCTGAAGCAAATGTGGAGCCTACACCAACCCAAGCACTAGAAGTCAGCGAAGCCAATGATGCTACTGCTTCTGTTCCTGCGCCTACTGCTGGTCCTCAGTTTGACTATCATGTTGAGCATAGGCCTCAGGTACAGAAGCCAATTCCAAGGCTGCCCAGGTTTCCAGGTCTTGCATCAGCACCTGGATCCTTCAATGTCAACGGCTTCAAAGCAGACAACACTTTATTCAATAGCTCCAAGAACCCCTACTCAAGGGAAAGAATATCTTCTGATCGGTTCTGGAGCTATCCGCAACGAAGCTATTACTCCTGCATTCTATACAATCAAGGTCGCATCTTCCCACATAAGCGTCTTGATACCGAAGCAATAGCTGGCCTGCCCTGTCTGGAAGAAGCTCTGGATTGCTTCAAAGAGGTTGGATTGTTGCCATTTGTCACCGACCAAGAGCACTGGAATGAAGAGTTGCTGCTCCAATTCTATGCCACCCTTCACATCTGTGGGTACAACAGAGATCCGAAGACTTGGGTCCTGGAGTGGATGACAGGAAATGTTCATCACGAAGCCAAAGCCTTTGATATCATTGATCTCACTGGTCTTCCCACTCCTGGCGATCTCTACGAACCTGGCTGTCAGCTTCACACTGAAGCTATGGAGAGCATCTTTCAGAAGCCTGAACCAAACATGAGTCAGATGCTCAGTATGATGAAGCCCTTGCCACAAGATGCTGCATATCCTAAGGAGTTCTTTGTTGAAGACCTTGAGTATCTGCCAAGGACTATCTATCACATCATAAGGCGAACTCTCTGGCCCATCAAAGGACATTCTCCGCATGCCAAGCTGGAAGGTGCAATGAAGACTTTGGTCTTCTATATTCTTCATGGCAAATGCTTCAATGCACAAGACTTCTTCATCCGCCAACTTGCTGCATCAGGCTCTGATCTTTTTGGCTTGAAGTTCTATGCTCCATGGATAATGCGGCCGATTAAACTCCACTCCGCTATCTCATATCAGCCATCTTCTTGCAATCATCGGATCTTTCTGCCTGATGTGGATATGTCCATTGAAGCTATTTATCCTGAGCCTGCCAAGGAGCCTCTTAGTCTTCAGAATGCGGAGCATCAAAGTTTCTCTCAGAACATTGAAGGAGTTGAAGCAGTCACCCGTGTTTATCCTCTGGCTAGAACTACACGTGCACCTCATTGTGCCCTTACTGAAGCCACTGAAAGCACTATAGCCCAACGACCGAAGAAGCGATCTCGTGTTCTCAACGACCGAGAGCTTCTAGTGGCTCTTCATCAGAAACAGGATAGGCATCATGACTGGCTGAAGCGCCAAATGCAAAGCCTCTTGGTGGATGTCAACCGCATTCGCAATCTTGCCACCAAGAATGCCTTTGTTGCCCATGAAACCTCTCGACGCACATGGAAAGGGCTGACGCTTATGTGCTCTGAAGATGATCTTCAAGAGGATGGCTTCTCTAAACGCTTCAAGTTTGACTTCACACCTCCTTGAAGGGCAGTGCTGCGACGAACTCCATCTCTTGAAGACTCTGAGTTCTCTTCCTTTGCGGCAACTGTGAATGCCAGAGTGATCGAGGATGAAGACGATGCTACTTCACCGCCCCCTCCTTCAGCACGCTTCGACACTGCTCCAAGTTCTTCTGCACCGCCGAACACCACCGACGACCCTGCTGCTTCACCTACTCATCATGGGGACGAGTAGATGCTCTATGTCTTCAAACCTTTTTGGTCATCACTGACAAAAGGGGGAGAAGCATATGAGTTTGATAGTCTTCAAGCGGGTCCATAGGGGCGGTTTCTTTATATTTTGCCTAGTGTTTACAACTCTCGTTTGATACATTTGGTTCTTTGAGTCGTAACATTTAAACTCGATGGTTGTCTGCCTTATTTGCTACTTTGTGATGCGATGATAAATTCCGCATGGGCGACGATAAATTCCGCACTTAGATCATTTTGCAGACGTCCATTTTCCATTATGCATGTCATTATCTTCACATACCTTCACATGCATAATGAATTATCATCATAAGTTGAAGAGGATCTCCACGAGTACAACCTGCCATGTGCATTTGCATTCCAAAAGCAAATTACTTATATGCACATCTTCAGGGGGAGCCCTTGCAACTTATGAAGACAATTCCTTATCCTTTACAATTTCACATATTATATTCCCCGTTGAAAACTTCAACTAGTTTGTCATCAATCACCAAAAAGGGGGAGATTATAAGTGCATCTAGTGCCACCCCTAGTTGGTTTTGGAGTATTGACGACAAACCTAGTTGAGGGACTAATGTGTTTGTGAGAATTGCAGGATACCATAGGTAGAAGTCCCTCATTGATTCGGTTTTCCTACCAGAGATGACCCCTAAAAATGTATGAAGACATTGATGTCAAAGGTGGTATGTGAAGATATTCACATTGAAGACTATGACAAGAGAAGGCATCGCATGAAGCCTATGGAGCTGGAAGACTCAGATCTTTCGTAGTTCTTTTCTTCTTTATTGAGTCATAGGAACCACCGTACTGTTAAGTGGGGTCCAAGAGAACCGGTCAGAATGACTGAAGTGATGCTTAACCAAAACCTATGTCTTCGTGTGAAGACTATGAGAGCAAATCTTCTCCAGAGTCAGACAAGTCAGCTTTGCTTGTAGCCCAAGTAAAGTTGTCGTGTGTGTTTGAAATCTGACCGTTGGAACACGTGTCAGTTCCTTAGTGACCCAGGGTCATTTCAAACAAATCAGGTCGGGTTGCCTAGTGGCTATAAATAGCCCACCCCTACAACCATAAACGGTTGGCTGCTCAGAGTTAGAGTACGGCTTTTGTCGTTTGAGAGCAACCCACCTCGAAGCCTTTGAGAGAGAATTCCTTGCGAGGATAAAGCCCTAACCACCCAGAGCCAAAGAGTGTTAGGCATCACTTAAGTCTTCCTGTCTGTGTGATCTGAAGACTTATTACACTTGAGGACTGTGAATCCTCCAGCCGGTTAGGCGTCGTGTTCTGAGCATCCAAGAGTCATTGTGGATCGCCAGTGAACGAAGTCTGTGAAGGTTTGGGAGTCTACCTTGAAGACTTACCAGAGTGAATGGGCGAGGTCTGTGTGACCTTAGCTCAAGGGGAATACGATGAGGACTGGGTGTCCTGAGCTGCGTGTTCAGGACTGGGTGTCCGGGACTGTGTGTCCTCAGGTTTAAATACCTAGCCGCCCTAACCAGACGTACAGTTGTCACAGCAACTGGAACTGGTCCAACAAATCATTGTCTTCAACGTGTCACTGGTTTCATCCTTCCCTTCCCTTTACTTACTATTGGTCCTTGTGAAGTCATTGTATGATTGCACTATCTTTTGTCTTCACTGAGTGACTGCTTGTTCTGATTGGCTTCATAATATCTTCCTACCCGATCCTTACTACCTAGATGCTATTAGTCATTGTGCTTTCACTTCATTGAATACTTGACTATGGTTTGCCTAGTGTAGTCTACCTTCCGCTGCATGGTAATAGGTTTATTTCTATCGTTTGTCTTCAAAACTTCCATGTTTTGAAGACTTTCATAAAAATCGCCTATTCACCCCCTCTAGTCGATATAACGCACTTCCAATTGGTATCAGAGCAAGGTACTCCCTTGTTCTGTGTGATTTGATTTAACCACCTGGAGTTTTAGCTATGTCGACTGCAGGGATAATTAAAGTATCCGTTGTGTGCCCCGTCTTCGATGGAACTGAATATCCCTACTGGAAGAATAAGATGCGCATGCATCTTGAAGCCATTGACGTCGACCTATGGTATGTCGTCAAGAACGGCGTTCCCAAGGCTGGAGAAGGTGTAACTGCAGCTGACGTCAAGAAGTTCGTTCAACTGGACTCTACTGCCAAGAATATCATCTGTGGTCATCTGACCAAAGGACAGTATGGCCGCGTGAGTGCTTTGGAAACATCTAAGCTAGTCTGGGACTGGCTCTCCAAGGTCAACGAAGGCGTCTCAACCCAGAGAGATTAGAGAATCAGTGTCCTTCACAACCTCTTCAACCGCTTCAAGAGAAATGACAATGAGAATGTCCAGCTCACGTTTGATCGACTCACTGACATCACAAATGAACTTCAAGCCCTCGGCGCTACTGAGATCACCAAGCATGAAGTCGTCAAGACACTCCTGAGATCACTTGACAGTTCGTTTGACACCCTAGCCCTGATGATTCAAGAACGTCCTGATTTCAAGACACTCGATCCGTCTGACATACTTGAGAGACTCAACACACATGAGTTTCAGCTTTCTAAGAAAAGAGATATCTACCGTCCCAACTATGGGCGAACTCGTGCCTTGAAGGCAAAAGCTGTCTCCTCATCTGAAGAAGAATCTGACAGCAGTTCTGATGATCCTGAAGACATTGGAAAGGAGCTTGCTATGCTTGTGAAGAAGTTCCAAAAATTCACCAAGAAGAAAGGCTTCAGAAAGTCTTCACGATCAAGCTCAAGGAATGATGAAGCTTCTGCTCATGACTACAAGAAGAAAACATGCCACAAGTGCAAGAAACCTGGCCACTACATCTCTGAGTGTCCGCAGTGGGACATTGAGAACAAGAAGAAAAAGAAGAGCAAGGAGTATGATTCTGATGACAAGAAGAAGAAGAAATACTCAAAGTCTTCTTCCAAGTCCTCCTCAAAGTCTTCATCACACAAGAAGAGCTCATCTGGCAAGGCACGTGCGTTTGTTGGCAAGGAAATGGATTCAGAGGAGGAGTCCGCTTCTGAGGAGGCGGAGGTGGAGTCTGAGGAGGAGTCCGATTCTGGCGTTGCGAGTCTGGCTACAGCATACGTTGCCAAGTCCATCTTCAACACTGAAGACAATGACTCCATCACCGACACCGATGCAAATGACAAGGACTACTCCGCTCCTACCTACTGCTTCATGGCACGCGGTGCCAAGGTAAACACACGCACTACTCACTATCAAACATCTAGTGACGATGACTCTGATTGTGGTTCCAAACCCAGCTACAAAACACTCGCTAAAATTGCAACTGAACAACAGAAAACCATTGAACACATTCAAAAACTGTTAGACAAAAGTGATGATCTGTTAGACGCTGAAATGACTCGATCTCAGTCCTTAATTGAAGACATAAAAAATCTTCACGTTAAGTATGAGGAACTTGAAAGTCGTCATGAAACGCTCTCAACAGCTCATGAAAGACTTTCCTATGATTATCTTCAAAGGAAGCAAGATCTTGAGAAATTGAGAGCGGCTCATGAAGATCTTCAAAAAGAAAACGAGTCGCTTCGTGCCGAACAGATCAGTTCAGCTCAGGAAGGATTTGAACCACCATGTCTTAAATGCATTGAGCGTGATAATGCTACTTCTGTTGCTGAATGTTCTGCTGCTGCTACTGGTGCAATATCTTCAACTGTTGATGTGGGAACTAACCCCTCTGATGAGGATACCACTGCTATTGCTGATGAGAATGCTAGGTTGAAGACATTGCTTGAAACAGGGATGTACAAAACTCTCAAAGGGCATCAGACACTATGTGATGTCCTCAAAAGGCAGATCCTGAACCGAAACCCTAGGAAAGAGGGTGTTGGGTTCGAAAGGAAAATGAATGCTGATGGCTCTTACTAGAAACCTGAGCAGTACCCCAAAACCACATGGGTTGCTGCAAAGGAACCTTCAACAGATCCATCCACTCTATCTGGCTTCACTTGTGCTAACCCCATTGTTATTTATGTATCCTTTGATGCAAACTACAAACTGTTTAAGAATCAGAATGGTGAAGTGTTTGCCAGGTATATTGGTACTAACTGCAGGAATGGACCGCCTATGAAGAAGATCTGGGTGCCGAAAAGGTGTTTGGAGAATCTTCCTGTGAATGTCATCATGACACCACAGGTGAAGAAGACAAACCCCAGACCACAGTCTTCATAGGGTCCAAAGGCTTCATACAGACAGAGGACTCACATGATTCGCACTAACACTAATGTTTTGCAGGGAAGCCATACTCAGGCCAATGAATAGGAGCGCGGTTCATCAAACCGCCATGTTCATAAGACCAAGAACTATTCTGCTTATTCTTATGAGTACTATTGTCCACCTGCAAGACTTTTTGCTAGGGCTCCAAAGCCAAAGTTCTCAGATGCTGCACTTAGACTTATTGCTTCTAAGCCACCCTTGAAGATGTGGGTGGCTAAGAAAGCTTAACTCTCTTTTGCTGGGAAGGGTCTCCAGCAGAAAACCAAAATCGTCTGACGCTATTGCTGGGGACCTTAAAAATCTTGTAGGCCGCAAGATCAAATGCCCAAATGGTCTTATTACGTACTTCGTTCCTGAATCGCTTGCTATTTGCCCTATAAGTCCAAATCTCGATCTAAGCTTTCATAACCCACTGGTTCATCAAATGTTTTTGCTTCACAATTCTCTTCGTGAAGCCTATCCCCCTAACTGCACTGTAGGGTACGACACCAGCAGCTTCAGAATGGATTATTGATAGTGGGTGTACCAATCACATGACTGGCAAGAGAAGCCTTCTTATGGACTCAACCTTACGTCCATCCGACAAGAGTCACATCACATTTTCTGACACTGGTAAAAGTAAGGTATTGGGTCTAGGTAGAGTTGCAATCTGAAAGGATCAACACATGGATAAAGTCATGCTTGTTGAATCCCTTGGTTTCAACTTAATGTCTGTCTCAATGCTTTGCATTTTAAACATGATCGTGATGTTTGGAAAATATCGTTGCCTTGTTCTAATGGAATCTGACAAGTCTCTAGTGTTTGAAGGGTATAGGAAAGATGATTTGTACGTGGTAGATTTCTCAGCAGGACCACAACTTGCCGTTTGTCTTCTGGCAGAAGCTTCAGAATGCTGGCTCTGGCATCGAAGGCTACGGCATGCTGGCATAAGGAACCTCCACACCCTTGCAAAGAAGAAGCATGTCATAGGCATCGAGGGCGTCAAGTTCAAGAAAGATCACTTATGCGGTGCCTGTGAAGCAGGAAAGATGACGAGGGCCAAGCATCCCTCGAAGACAATCATGACAACAACTCGACCCTTCGAACTGCTCCACATGGATCTTTTCGGTCCCACTCATTACTCAACTCTTACTACTACTGCTTGTCTCTATGGCTTTGTCATTGTTGATGATTATACTAGATATACTTGGGTGCACATAATCCTCTACAAGACTGAAGTGCATGATGTCTTCAGACGCTTCGCCAATCGAGCAATGAACAACTATGGCGCCAAGATAAAGCACATCAGAAGTGACAATGGCACTGAATTCAAAAACACTGACCTTGATACATATCTTGATACTCTGGGCATCACACATGAATTCTCAGCTCCGCACACGCCACAGCAGAATGGCGTCGTCGAACGCAAGAACGGAACACTCATTGAGATGGCCCGAATGATGCTTGATGAATACAAGACTCCAAGAAAATTCTGGCCTGAAGCCATTGATACTGCATGCCATACAATCAATGATGTTTATCTTCACAAGCTTCTGAACAAGACATCTTATGAGCTCCTTACTGGCAAGAAGCCAAATGTCAGTTACTTCAGAGTATTTGGCGCCATGTGTTGGATCAAGGATCCACATCACACTTCAAAATTTGCACCAAAAGCACATGAGGATTTTATGCTTGGATATGGAAAGGATTTGCACTCCTACAGAGTCTTCAATCTCTTTCATTATAAAGTGGTTGAAACAGTGGATGTGCGGTTCGATGAGACTAACGGTTCACAAATAGAGCACCTGCCAAATGTGCTAGATGAAGTTCCATCCAGTGAATCAATCAAACTTATGGGAACTAGAGAAATCATACCCTCTGAAGCTCAACCTGGAAAGGAACTTATCATCTCTGCACCTGATCAACCTGAAGACAATGCTCAGCCTGAAGACAATCCCTCTAACAATGACAATGATCAACAACAGCAAAATCTTCGCCCTGTACATCCTCGTGTTGCCAATGAAGTGCAGATTGAGAGAATAATTGATAGCATCAATGCACCCAGTCCACTCACTCATTCAAGGGCAACACAGCTAGCAAATTTCTGTGGGCACTATGCATTTGTCTCAATAACAGAACCCAAGAAAGTTGAAGAAGCCTTCATGGAACCTGAATGGATTCAAGCTATGCAAGAAGAGCTTCAACAGTTTGAGCTGAATAATGTATGGGAACTGGTTAAGCATCCTGATCCTCGGAATCCCAATATAATAGGCACCAAATGGATATACCGCAACAAGCAAGATGAGCATGGTCAAGTTGTCAGAAACAAAGCTCGTCTCGTTGCTCAAGGATATACTCAAGTTGAAGGATGGACTTCGATGAAACATTTGCTCCTGTGGCTCGACTTGAAGCCATACGCATACTGCTAGCCTATGCAAATCATCATAACATACTTCTATATCAAATGGATGTGAAGAGCACTTTTCTCAATGGCAAGATTGAAGAAGAAGTGTATGTTGCACAACCGCCTGGCTTTGAAGATCCAAAACATCCTGACATGGTATACAAGCTCAACAAGGCACTGTATGGCCTCAAACAAGCCCCTCGGGCTTGGTATCACACACTCAAATACTTCCTGAAGAGCAAAGGGTTCACACCTGGTTCCCTCGACCCCACGCTCTTCACGAAGACATATGAGCATCATTGAAATCATCATGCCTAGCTAGGGGCGTTAAACGATAGCGCTTGTTGGGAGGCAACCCAACTTTATTTTTGTTCCTTGATTTTTTCTCCTGTTTAGTAATAAATAATTTATCTAGCCTATGTTTAGATGTGGTTTTATGGTTTTAATTAGTGTTTGTGCCAAGTAGAACCTTTGGGAAGACTTGGGGAAAGTCTTGTTGATCTTGCTGGAAAAAACAGAAACTTTAGCGCTCACGAGAATTGCTGCCATTTTTATTTGGAGAGTGCTATTTATTTAATTATTTTTGCAGATGATTAATAGATAAATTCCTAAGGTCCATAAATTTATTTCAGAATTTTATGAGTTCCATAAGTATACTTTTGATTCAGATTACTACAGACTGTTCTGTTTTTGACAGATTCTGTTTTCATTGTGTTGTTTGCTTATTTTGATGAATCTATGGCTAGTAAAATAGTTTATAAACCATAGAGAAGTTGGAATACAGTAGGTTTAACACAAATATAAATAAATAATGAGTTCATTACAGTACCTTGAAGTGGTGATTTATTTTCTTATACTAACGGAGCTTACGAGTTTTCTGTTAAGTTTTGTGTTGTGAAGTTTTCAAGTTTTGGGTAAGGATTCGATGGACTATGGAATAAGGAGTGGCAAGATCCTAAGCTTGGGGATGCCCAAGGCACCCAAAGGTAATATTCAAGGATAGCCAATAGCCTAAGCTTGGGGATGCCCCAGAAGGCATCCCCTCTCTCGTCTACTTCTATCGGTAACTTTACTTGGAGCTATATTTTTATTCACCACATGATATGTGTTTTGCTTGGAGCGTCAATTTATTTTGTTAGGATTTTCTTGCTATCATTTAGAACAATGTTTTGCATCTTTTATTTCAATAAAAGTGGCATTGATAGCCTTTACTATGCCTATTTTAGAAGTCCACATGTTGCTGTTTGAAAACAAAAAGTTTACCGCTGTTGCAATAATTCCCTAGAAAATTCAGAATGTGATAAAATGTTGAAACCTTTTGCATATGAAGCTCTTATAGATTTGCTACAGTGGGAATTTTCTTTCGTAATTTTTGGAGCTAGGGAAGTATGGATGTTGCTGCATTCTTTATAGACTATCCTGTTTAGGCAGATTGCTGTTATGTTTGCATTGTTTGCATATGTTTGCTTCTTTAATGATTCTATTTGAGGATAGGACTATTAAATATGCAGAGGCATTTAGTATGCAATGTTGAATAATAATTTTAGTGATTTGCTACAGTAGAGTATGATAAGGTTTTGGCAATGGTTTATACTAACTTACCTCACGAGTCCTTGTTGAGTTTTGTGTGGATGAAGCTTTTGAGATTTAGGGAGGCCGTGATATGAGAGGAATTAAGGAGATACAAAAGCTCAAGCTTGGGGATGCCCAAGGCACCCCAAGATAATATTTCAGTAAGTCTGAAGCTTCTAAGCTTGGGGATGCCCCGGTTGTCATCCCACCTTTCTTCTTCAACAACTATCGGTTAGTTTCGGTTGATCCTAAGTTTTTGCTTCTTCACATGATGTTTGCTATTCTTAGATGTCATTTTATTTTCCTTTGCTTGCTATTTGAATAGAATACCAAGATCTGAAATTATTAAATGTTAGAGAGTCTTCACATAGTTGCATAATTATCCGACTACTCATTGATCTTCACTTATATCTTTTGGAGTGGTTTGTCGTTTGCTCTAGTGCTTCACTTATATTATTTTGAGAGTCTTAAATAGCATGGTAATTTGCTTAAAATCCTAATATGCTAGGTATACAAGATTAATAATAAAATTCTCTTATGAGTGTGTTGAATACTAAGAGAAGTTTGATACTTGATGATTGTTTTGAGATATGGAGATGGTGATATTAGAGTCATGCTAGTTGAGTAGTTGTGAATTTGAGAAATGCTTGTGTTGAAGTTTGCAAGTCCCGTAGCATGCACGTATGGTAAACGTTATGCAACAAATTTCAAACATGAGGTGTTATTTGATTGTCCTCCTTATGAGTGGCGGTCGGGGATGAGCGATGGTCTTTTCCTACCAATCTATCCCCCTAGGAGCATGCGCGTAGTGCCGAGGTTTTTGATGACTTGTAGATTTTTGCAATAAGTATGTGAGTTCTTTATGACTAATGTTAAGTCCATGGATTATACACACTCTCACCCTTCCATCCTTGCTAGCCTCTTCGGTACCGTGCATTGCCCTTTCTCACATTGAGAGTTGGCGCAAACTTCGCCGGTGCATCCAAACCCCGTGATATGATATGCTCTGTCACACATAAACCTCCTTATATCTTCCTCAAAACAGCCACCATACCTACCTATTATGGCATTTCCATAGCTATTCCGAGATATATTGCCATGCAACTTTCCATCATTCCATTCATCATGACACATTCATCATTGTCATATTGCTTTGCATGATCATGTAGTTGACATCGTATTTGTGGCAAAGCCACCGTTCATAATTTTTCATACATGTCACACTTGATTCATCGCAATCCCGGTACACCGCCGGAGGCATTCTTATAGAGTTGTAAATAAATAGAAGTGTGATGATCATCATTCAATAGAGCATTGTCCCCAAAAAAGAGAAAGGCCGAAATAAAGGCCAAATAAAAAAATAAAAAAAATAAAAAATAAAAAAAATAAAAGGGACAATGCTACTATCCTTTTTCTACACTTGTGCTTCAAAGTAGCACCATGATCTTTATGATGGAGAGTCTCTTGTTCTGTCACTTTCATATACTAGTGGGAATTTTTCATTATAGAACTTGGCTTGTATATTCCGACAATGTGCCTCCTCAAGTGCCCTAGGTCTTCGTGAGCAAGCAAGTTGGATGCACACCCACTTAGTTTCTTTTGTTGATATTTCGTACATTTATAGCTCTAGTGCATCTGTTGCATGGCAATCCCTACTCCTTGCATAACATCAATCGGTGGGCATCTCCATAGCCCATTGATTAGCCTCGTTGATGTGAGACTTTCTCCTTTTTTTCTTCTCCACATAACCCCCTCATTATTCTATTCCACCCATAGTGTTATATCCATGGCTCACGCTCATGTATTGCATGAAGGTTTATAAGTTTGAGATTACTAAAGTATGAAACAATTGCTTGGCTTGTCATCAGGGTTGTGCATGATGAGAGCATTCTTGTGTGATGAAAATGGAGCATGACTAAACTATATGATTTTGTAGGGATGAACTTTCTTTGGCCATGTTATTTTGAGAAGACATAATTGCTTAGTTAGTATGCTTGAAGTATTATTATTTTTATGTCAATATGAACTTTTGTTTTGAATCTTTCCAATCTGAATATTCATATCACAAGTAAGAAGAATTACATTGAAATTATGCCAACTAGCATTCCACATCAAAAATTATCTTTTTTATCATTTACCTACTCGAGGACGAGCAGGAATTAAGCTTGGGGATGCTTGATATGTCTCCAATGTATCTATAATTTTTGATTGCTCCATGCTATATTATCTACTGTTTTGGGCAATATTGGGCTTTATTATCCACTTTTATATTATTTTTGGGACTAACCTATTAACCGGAGGCCCAGCCCAGATTTGCTGTTTTATGCCTATTTCAGTGTTTTGAAGAAAAGGAATATCAGACGAAGTCGAAACGGAACGAAATCAACTGGAGAAGTTATTTTTGGAAGGAAACACACCTGATGGACTTGGACCCCACGTCAGAAGATACAGGAGCTGCCCACGAGGGTGGGGGGCGCGCCCACCCCCCTAGGGCGCGCCCCCTGCCTCGTGGGGCCACCGTGGCTCCCCTGACGTGCTTCTTCTTCCTATATAACTCCATACACCCTAAAACTTCCAGAACAGAGATTAGATCAGGAGTTCCACCTCCAGAAGCCTCCGTAGCCACCAAAATCAATCGGGACCCTGCTCCGGCACCCTGCCGGAGGGGGGATCCCTGATTGGTGGCCATCTTCATCATCCCGGTGTTCTCCATGACGAGGAGGGATTAGTTCTCCCTCGGGGCTGAGGGTATGTACCAGTAGCTATGTGTTTGATCTCTCTCTCTCTCTTTCTCGTGTTCTTGAGGTGATACGATCTTGATGTATCGCGAGCTTTGCTATTATAGTTGGATCCTATGTTTCTCCTCCCCCTCTTCTCTCTTATAATGAATTGAGTTTTCCCTTTAAAGACTTTGATGTATGTCTTGGTGATCAACTTGCGGGTTTCGTGACATTGGGAACCTATGCATAGGGGTTCGCACACGTTTTCGTTGTGATTCTCCGGTAGGAACTTTGGGGCACTCGTCGAGGTCCTTTGTGTTGGTTGAATAGATGAATTTGAGATTGTGTGATGCATATCGTATAATCATACCCACGGATACTTGAGGGGACATTGGAGTATCTAGGTGACATTAGGTTTTTGATTGATTTGTGTCTTACGGTGTTATTGTAGTACGAACTCTAGGGCTGTTTCTGACACTTATAGTAATAGCCCAACAGATTGATTGGAAAGAATAACTTTGAGGTGGTTCCGTACCCTACCATAATCTCTTCGTTCGTTCTCCGCTATTAGTGACTTTGGAGTGACTCTTTGTTGCATGTTAAGGGATGGTTATGTGATCCAATTAATTTATCATTGTTGAGGGAACTTACACTAGCGAAAGTATGAACCCTAGGCCTTGTTTCCACACATTGCAATACTGTTTACGCTCACTTTTATTACTTGATACCTTGTTGTTTTTATTATTTCAGATTACAAATACTTTTATCTACTATCCATATACCACTTGTTTCACCATCTCTTCGCCGAACTAGTGCACCTATACAATTTATCATTGTATTGGGTGTGTTGGGGACACAAGAGACTCTTTGTTATTTGGTTGCAGGGTTGCTTGAGAGAGACCATCTTCATGCTACGCCTCCTACGGATTGATAAACCTTAGGTCATCCACTTGAGGGAAATTTGCTACTGTCCTACAAACCTCTGCACTTGGAGGCCCAACAACGTCTACAAGAAGAAGGTTGTGTAGTAGTCATCAAGGCAACCACTGTCGGGCAAGTGTACTATGCTCCACCACCAGTCTTCCACCATGAAAACACCAAAGCAGGAGTAGGGTTTTATGCCTCACGGCGGCCTGAACCTGGGTAAAATTTCCTGCGTGATCTCTGTCGTGCTGCACCATCCTCGTCTGCTCTTTGTGCAACGCGACGTCCCCCTGCCGAACCAGCAAGGGCCTTCTGGTCCCATAGGTGGTCGCTGTTTCCCGCGACATCTTTGGTGCGCTGGGTAGGGGGCTCGCTTGCGCGAACCTGAAGTTGGGTGAAGTGCGCTTTGCCCATGGATGTTCACTTGAAGCCTTTGGCGTTCACGGTGGCCACGAAGACACAGAAACAAAGCGGGGCCATCCCTGCGCCATTTTATTGGTCTCCATGGCTCGTCGTAGCCACGGTTATAGCTAAGATCGCTGCTTGTGGCAATATGCCCGTCTCGGTGCCCCGTATGGCGTACCCACCATCGGGCGCCATTCGGAGAAATGGCACAAGATGTGCGGGCGCAAGCTCCCTCCTTTCCGGCCTTTCCCTTCGTTAGCAGCCGAACTGCTTTAGCCCTAGCGTCTTCGATGTCGACGATTACCGCGCGACGCTCGATCCAGTATTTCCCCTATTTTGGACAATCCTAAGTGAAGCGCCGGTATGAGTTTGTTGATTGATGCACCGGCAAGCATACTTCGGCAAGGCTCCTTGCAACGGCACGACCCATGAAATGGCAGCTGCCGGACTGACTCGAAAGGAAGGGAGAAAATGGGAGGGGGGCCAGAGGAGCCCGACACTATTCCCTGATGCTTGCCAGCCACAAGGAATATGTGTCGGCCTCTGCCGGGAACGGAGAAACCGCCTGATTATCTTCTGCTCCTCCAGGTGTCGCGAGCGCGCCAGATGCGCACGACCCGACTGTGGAAAAAGAAGCTCAAAATGAAAGCTAAGTTTACATTATCACTTCTTGGTCGTACACCTCAGATTATTGCATCCGTTTATCCCTTAAACCTAGTGAGTATTCGTATTGTGAGAACCCTCATGTGATGGAACCATGGCTAGTTTATTTGATCGCACCATCATCCTGTCCGGAGCAATGCTCGCAGGTCGAGAGGCTGTATTGAGAACTACATGGGAAAAACCTATCGGGACGCATCCACGCCAAGATGACTAATAAGGGACGGACCCTTACGACAATCGCGGAAATATGATATCGACATGCATCCAGAGCATACATAGAGATTGATCATACTAACACTAACATATAGGGCTCAAAGGGATAAACACACATTTAAAATTCAGCTAGAAAATCCAGTTTCACACAAACACTAGAGATAGAATGACTAAACGCAAAATATATATCATGTTTCTTTAAAGGGAAACGAAGAGGCGGTAGCGGCCCGATACTTAGTCCGATGTCCAGGTGGAATAGCTCAAACATGGAGAACCCCGTTGGCCCGAGGAGCAGCCTTTTCCTTGGCAGCTGCAATGTCGGCACCCGCTGGCGGCTTCTTGAATCCGTCGGCAAGGTCAAGGTCTAGGTGGCGGCAGGCGATATTGCCCAAGACCATGAAGAGGGCATCACGGCCAATCCTCCGAGACTCGGTCGCAAAATGCTCGGCCGTCCCCTCTTCATGCGCCTTCAGCTTCTCGATCAGGTCATTGAAGAAGAGTCCCAGCTTGACGCTTGGGACCTCATGCTTGCTGGCCGAGAAGACTAGGCCGTCCATGCCCATCGCCGCAGCCTGGGCACCAAGACGCTCGGCCATATTAATCAGGCTCTTGATCAAGAGATTAACTTGATCAACCTGATTCTTTAGTTTGTCCTCTGCATCCCGCCGGAGACGCTTGGCGGTGTCTGATACGTCTCCAACGTATCTATAATTTTTTATAGTTCCATGCTGTTATATTATTAATCTTGGATGTTTTATAATCATTTTATAGTCATTTTATATCATTTTTTGGTATTAACCTATTGACATAGTGCCAAGTGCCAGTTGCTGTTTTCTACATGTTTTTTACATCGCAGGAAATCAATATCAAACAGAGTCCAAACGCAACAAAACTTTAAGGAGATTTTTTTGGACCAGAAGGAACATAATGGGCTGTGGCTCTGCCTGGGGGGGGGGGGTGCTTCGAGGAGTGCACAACCCACCAGGGTGCGCCAGGAGGCCCAGGTGCGCCCTGGTGGGTTGTGCCCACCTGGGGTGCCCCCCGGACCCCCTCTTTGCTCTATCAATACCCCAATATTACCAAAACCCTAGGGGAGTTGATGAAATATTGATCCATCCATCGTAGAGTCCAGAACCATCAGATCCAATCTAGACACCATCTCGGTTGGAGTTCACCACCTCCATTGGTGCCTCTCCGATGATGCATGAGTAGTTCTTTGTAGACCTTTGGTCCGTAGTTAGTAGCTAGAGGGCTTCCTCTCTCTCTCTCTCTTGATACTCAATACAATGGTGTCTTGGAGATCCATATGATGTAACTCTTTTGCGGTGTGTTTGCTGGGATAGATCAGATTTGAGTTTATGATCAGATCTATCTTTTTATACCCATGAAAGTTATTTGAGTTTCTTTGATCTCTTATATGCATGATTGCTTATAGCCTTGTATTTCTTCTCTGATATTTGGGTTTTGTTTGGCAAACTTGATCTATTTATCTTGCAATGGGAAGAGGTGCTTTGTAGTGGGTTCGATCTTACGGTGCTTGATCCCAGTGACAGAAGGGGAACCGACATGTATGTATCGTTGCTACTAAGGATAAAACGATGGGGTCTATCTCTACATAGATAGATCTAGTCTACATCATGTCATCATTCTTATTGCATTACTCCGTTTCTCCATGAACTGAATACACTAGATGCATGCTGGATAGCGGTCGTTGTGTGGAGTAATAGTAGTAGATGCAGGCAGGATTCGGTCTACTAATCTTGGAAGTGATGCCTATATAATGATCATTTCCTAGATATCGTCATAAGTATTTGAATTTCTATCAATTGCCCAACAATAATTTGTTCACACACCGTTTGCTATTTTTCTCGAGAGAAGCCACTAGTGAAACCTACGGCCTCCCGGTCTCTTTCTCATATATTTGCCTTTGCGATCTACTTTTCCTTTGCATTTATTTCCAGATCTATTAAACCAAAAATACCTTGCTACAATTTATTCTTATTTATTTGATGTGGCATTCGATCTATCAATCTATTACAACTTTCTCCCGCCCACGCACCAATTTCTGACGCCATTACCTGGAAGGGATTGACAACCCTTTAACACATCGAGTTGCGAGTAGTTGTTATTTGTGTGCAGGGGCTGTTTACGTTGTGTTGCTTGGTTCTCCTACTCGTTCGATAACCTTGGTTTCACATCTGAGGGAAATACCTGTTGTGCTGCATCATCCCTTCCTCATTGTGGAAATACCGACGTAGCTTCAAGCCGCATCAAAAGGAATTTCTGGCGTCGTTGCCGGGGAGGATCTTCAACATATACCAGGTTCCTAATCACAAATCTCATCTCCTTGCAATTTACATTATTTGCAATTTGCCTCTCGTTTTGCTCTCCCCCACGTCACAAAAATTTGTCGTTTTATTCACCCTTTTTTTCGTTCGCCGTTCACTTTCTTTCCAGTCTTGATGGCTAGCGTTCCTACTCCTCCTTTGTCACCAGATTTTGATGTTCTTTACTTCAAATAAAGACAAGGAGAAAATTTGAAAGATGCTTGGTATAGGCTTATGGAATCGTATCGTATTTCCAATTTAAATGGGGACGCTAAGGTTTTGCTTCGTAGTTTTTACATAGGATTGGCTTTGCATCATAGACAACTTCTAGATTTTGCCGCTAAAGGAAATTTCATTGAGCTTGATGCCAATGCTACCTATGAAATTTTAGAAGGAATTTTGGGAATTCTACCTCAAAAGAAGAGGCTTTATTTTTGTAACACCCTCGATGCGACTATAGCTCCCACGTGTTGAGGCACGACTTAGAGACATAATCGCATTGAAGGCATATGTCGCAAGTTAGGCAATCATCACAACATCCCATGTAATATAGATAATAAAAGGGGAGATAACATAGTTGGCTTACACTCACCACGTCAATCAAGTACATAAAATAGCATTACATCATTCAAACACTCATGGCCCGACTACGGCGCCAAAATAAAAGATAACCCAACAAGCGACACGGTCCCGATCACCCCAACTGGGCACCACTACTGATCATCAGGGAAAGACACGTAGTATCATTGAGAGTCCTCGTCGAACTCCCACTTGAGCTCAAGTGCGTCACCTAGAGCGGAATCATCAGGCCCTGCATCTGGTTTGGAAGTAATCTGTGAGCCACAGGGACTCAGCAATCTTGCACCCTCGCGATCAAGACTATTTAAGCTTAATAGGAAAGGCAAGGTAAAATATGTGGAGCTGCAGCAAGCGACTAGCATATATGGTGGATATCCTGTTTGCCAAAGAGAGCGAGAAGAGAGGGCAAAGCGCGAACGAGAAACTAGAGAACACCCTGCGCAAGCATTACTCCAACACCGTGTTCACTTCCCAGACACCGCCGAGAAGAGACCATCACGATAACTCACACGGTTGATTCATTTTAATTACGTTAAGGTTCAAGTTATCTACAATCGGACATTAACAAATTCCCATCTGCCCATAACCGCGGGCACGGCTTTCGAAAGTTCAAATCCCTGCAGGGGAGTCCCAACTTAGCCCATGACAAGCTCTCACGGTCAACGAAGGAATAGACCTCCTCCCGAGACGTTCCGATCAGACTCGGTATCTCGGTTCTTCAAGACACTTCGACAGGTTAAAACAAGACCAGCAACACCGCCCGAATGTGCCAACAAATCCCGATAGGAGCTGCACATATCTCGTTCTCAGGGCACACTCAGATGAGCTCTCCATACAACTAAAACCAAACCTCGAGTTTCCCCGAGGGGGCGCTGCACAGGGCTCTAGTTCGGACCAACACTCAGAGGAGCACTGGCCTGGGGGGGTTTAAATAAGATGACCCTCGGGCTCCGGAAACCCAAGGGAAAATAAGCTAGGTGGCAAATGGTAAAACCAAGGATGGGCATTGCTGGAAAAGCTTTAATCAAGGCGAACTATCAAGGGGTTCCCATTATAACCCAACCGCGTAAGGAACGCAAAAATCCGGGAACATAACACCGGTATGATGGAAACTAGGGCGGCAAGAGTGGAACAAAACACTAGGCGAGAGGCCGAGCCTTCCACCCCTTACCAAGTATATAGATGCATTAAGATAACAAGGCAATATAATGATATCCCAACAAGTAAATAAATGTTCCAACAAGGAACAGTCTCCAATCTTCACCTGCAACTAGCAACGCTATAAGAGGGGCTGAGCAAAGCGGTAACATAGCCAATCAATGGTTTGCTAGGACATGGTGGGTTAGAGGTTTGACATGGCAATTTGGGAGGCATGATAAGCAAGTGGTAGGCATCGTAGCATAGGCATAGCAAAAGAGCGAGCATCTAGCAAAGCAAAGATAGTAGTGATTTCGAGGGTATGATCATCTTGCCTGCAAAGTTGTCAGAGTTGACTAGATCCTCGAAAGCAAACTCAACGGGCTCCTCATTAGCAAACTCATCTCCCGGCTCTACCCAAACAAGACAAACAAGCAAACGGAACACAATCAACCATGTGCAAAGCTCAAACAATATGATGCAAGGATGGTATGCTATGCGGGATGCGATGCGGGATGCATATGCAAGATTTGACGAGGAACGAATGAACCTGGACTCAACATGGAAATCCAAGTGTGCCATTGGAAAGATGAGATGAAATCGCTTGAAAACGATATAAAGAACGCCGAAATCGGAGTTACGGTTTGGAAATGGCAAGCGATTCAAATATGACCACATTCTGCGATTTACAGCAAGTAGCCATCTAAATGCAACAAGATGAACATGCTACAGCACCCAAACATGGCATCAAAATACAGGTCAGGAATCCAAACATGAAGCTTAACAAAAGTCTAGCACTGAGCTACGGCCAATTCATCCATTAACAGGTTCAAACAAGCATGGCAAAAATGCATTTGACAAACAGATCTCAGACTTAGTGAAATTAACAATTGTCTGGAATTTCAGATCAGATAGCACTCTTCGGAGGAACAAAACTACATGCTACAGGACCTGAACATGGCAAAGTAAAGGATGGCATGGAGCTACTCAAAGAGCTTAACAAAAGTCCCTTACTGACCTTGGGCCAAAAGGGATCAGAAAATACAATTGCAAGCATGTGAACATGGCAAAAACATAATCAGTTCTCACACTTAGTGAAAACTGGAGCATGCTGAAACAGATATCAAGTAGGCATGTTTACGAGCTTGATGCACTCACCACAGAGCAAGTCATAACGAGCTAAGCATACATCCATCAAGAATACAAAAAATGCAAGCTAGACATGGCAAGAACAATAGCATAGCATGCACGGTTCAACTACAACATCCCCGGCAAACTAACAAGTAGACAATCTGCCCAGATTCACAAAATGACAAAAGTAGAGCTTGATTGACTCAAGCTAGGGCACTCCATAATTGCAAACAAATACATGGATGGATAGAGCACTACAAGATTAACAAAACATCCTTACTGATCATCCTCAAAAGAGGCATGGATCACCGGAAACAACATGAACATATGGCCATATGAGATAACCAGCTCAAGGACTTGGTGGAAATGCTAAGTCCCTGAAATCAGCATTAACAAATGCCTCACTTTGCAAGCTTGTGCTAGTCACCACACACATCACAAAAATACATGGGTTGCACCTATGAAAGATGGCAAAACCCTTAACAAAACATATGTAGAGCTCAGGGGCATATCATGCACACAATAATCATGGCAAAAATGACAAATATCTAATTGGAGCAGCAGATCCGATAATTATCTCAAATAGCACTCTTCTAACAGCATTTCGGGCATCAAGATGAACTCCAATGAAAATGATGCAATGAGATGAAATGATGTACTTTCTGAGACGAACATTTCGATATGCTATATGCCCAAAACGGAGTTACGGATGCAAAGTTACGATGCGATGAACAAGAGCAAATTATTAGGGTTTCGAGGCAAAAGTCAACCGAGTTTGGATCTAGATCCAGATCCGGCACTGTTCACGCACGGACTACGAGGTTCACCGGCCGGACTTGGAGCTCGCCGGAGTCGGACTTGGCGCAGAGGAGGGGCTCGCCGGCCGGGAGGAGGAGGACGTCAACGCGGAGGAGCTCGTTGGCGGGGTGGACGCGGCGCGGAGGCGGCGACCCGAGGTCGCCGGGCTTGGCGACGGGGCGGCAGAGCTCCGGATCGGTGGGGGCGGCGGTCGCC